>NC_142440.1:46775303-47078333 GCF_059453495.1 Arachis ipaensis | reverse complement strand
ATTGAGCAGCGTCTTTAAAAAGAGTAGGCCACCAGAATCCACAGTCTAAAATTTTTCTAGCTGTTCTTTCAGGGCTAAAATGTCCTCCACTCTCAGATGAGTGGCAGGCCTCTAAAATGGACTGGAATTCAGATTGAGGCACATACCGTCTAATTACCTGGTCAGCACCACATCTCCATAAATATGGGTCATCCCATATATAATATTTGGACTCGCTTCTCAGCTTGTCCCTTTGATGTTTAGTAAAGTTTGGAGGAAAAGTGCAGCTAACTAGATAATTAGCTATAGGTGCATACCAAGGGACTACTTCAGATACTGCTTGTAAGTTGTCGAATGGGAAATTATCATTTATAGGAGTGGAGGTATCTGTAATGTGCTCAAGGCAACTCAAATGGTTTGCCACTAGATTCTGGTTACCACTCCTGTCCTTAATTTCTAAATCAAATTCTTGTAGTAGTAGTATCCAACGTATAAGCCTTGGTTTGGACTCCTTTTTAGCTAATAAATAATTTAGAGCTGCGTGGTCTGAGTACACTACTACTTTAGCACTAAGTAAATAGGCTTGGAATTTATCCAGAGCAAAAACAATAGCCAGAAGCTATTTCTCAGTAGTAGTGTAATTATACTGAGCAGTGTCTAAAGTCTTAGACACATAGGCAATTACAAAAGGATCCTTACCTTCACCCTGAGCCAGCGCTGCTCCTACTGCATGGTTGGAAGCATCGCACATGATTTCAAACGGCTGGCTCCAGTCTGGTCCTCTCACAATTGGAGCTTGAGTCAGGGCGGTCTTCAGCTTATCAAACACTTGTTTGCAATCCTCACTGAACTCGAACTCAATATCTTTCTGTAGTAGTCTGGATAAGGGTAGTGCTACCTTACCAAAGTCCTTAATGAATCTCCGGTAAAAACCTGCATGGCCAAGGAATGAACGGACTTCCCTCACAGAGGAGGGGTAAGGTAAACTAGAAATAACATCCACCTTTGCTGGATCTATAGAAATGCCAGTATTAGACACAACATGTCCTAGTACAATCCCTTGTTTTACCATAAAGTGACATTTTTTAAAATTCAATACAAGGTTTGTACTGACACATCTATCTAATACTCTAGATAAACTATCCAACCAAAGGCTAAATGAATCACCATAAACGCTAAAATCATCCATAAAAACATCCATATAGTTCTCAATAAGGTCAGAGAAAAGACTCATCATGCACCTTTGGAAAGTAGCTGGTGCATTGCACAAGCCAAAGGGCATTCTCTTATAAGCATAAGTGCCAAAAGGACATGTAAAAGTAGTCTTTTCCTGATCTTCAGGAGCTATATGGATTTGAAAATAGCCTGTATAACCATCTAAAAAGCAATAATGTGATTTACCTGACAGGCGATCAAGCATCTGATCAATGAATGGCAAGGGGTAATGATCCTTGCGAGTGGCTTGATTGAAAAGATAATAAGTTTCTTCTAAGACTCTATTTTTAGAACAATATTTCGCTAATTTTAATCAAAACTTTTATGTTAAATTTGCTTGAAGTTGTATTTGGAACATGGTTTTTGAGCTAAAGAACACATAACCTGTGAGACTTTGAGCCTAAATACATGGTTACATTATTTAACCATAATTATTTTATTCTTGCGTGTTTACTTCTCTATGATTGTAATCTATATTTTGTTTCATCCTATATGTCCAATGTTTAATATATTTCTATGCTTGCATATGATTGAGGCCATTATTTGTTTAGCTCACTTATCTCAAATAAGCCTACCCTTTCCAATTACCTTTGTTAGCCACTTTGAGCCTTTAAACCCATTTGTTCTTTATTTTACCACATCACTAGCCTTAAGCGAAAAAACAATTATATATCCCAATTGAATCTTTGGTTAGCTTGAGATAGAATTGTGTGTTAATTGAGTATGGGAAGATTGTGGGAACAAAAGATAATAAGGGAATGTGTCAAGATAATATAATGGAAATTTGGGTACCTACTCATGTGAAACTATAAAAGAAAAATTAAAATTCTATGTGCATTGATAAGCTGTGTTTATGTTAAAAAAATCCAAAAATATTCAATAAATAAATAAGGGGACAAAATTACCCCAATGCTAAGTTAAAATTCAAGGATCAATGCATATATGATAAAATTAAAATAAAAGTTGATACATGAGTAAGGAATGTGAAAGGGAAATTTTGGGTAGCTAGGTATGAAATTTAAGTTATATAGAATGTATATATGTGTGTTAGGTGAAAACTTGTGTTAATTAAAGATTCAATTTATAAGCTTACTTAGCCATATATATACCCTTACCCTTATCTTGGCCCCATTACAACCTTGAAAAGACCTCATGATGTTTGCATTGGTACATTAAATGTTGTTGATTGGTTAGGTGAAGAACAAAAAAATTAGAAAGCATGATTAGAGAAGGATAGAGTGATTACCCTATACACTAGAGAGATTAGAGCATACACACATCATCAGTGAGGGTTCAATGCTTAAATTCTATGTTCCCTGCTTTCATGAGCTACCTTCTTGCATTTTTATTTGTTGTTACTACGTAAGAATTGAATTAGTTGAATTTGATTTGTGCTTGTCTTAAGGAGCTTATTTACTTTTAACCAAGTGGACAAGAATCATATAGTTGCATTCATACGTATAGGTTGCATTGCATAACATGAGTTTTACATGTTCCTGCTCATTTATTTTATCTCCTTCAACTAAGCATGAGGACATGCTTTTGTTTAAGTGTGGGGAGATTGATAAACCATTATTTTATGGTTTATATTGTATTTAATTGTGTGGTTTTATCAAATCTTTACCGATTTATTCATTAAATTAGCATGTATTTACAATTCCTTCCCAAAATTACTCCATGGTTGAAAACTTGCTTCCTAGAGACTTTTAATTATGTATTTTAATTCTCCTTTATTCCATTCGATGTCGTGATCTGTGTGTTAAGTTTGTCTTGCTTAATTCTATATTTACATTATTTGATGTATGCATACACTTACATGATTGAGGCCTTTCTTTCACTGAGCTTACATACCCATATGGCCTTACCCTTTCATTATTCTTTGCAAACCAATATTGAGCCTATTATACCCCTTTGTTCTTTACTATAGCACATCATTAACTCTAAGCGAAAGACAATAATGCCCTTAATTTGAATTCTTGGTTAGCTTAGACTAGTGAGAGTGCTTATGATTTAAGTGTGGAGAAATTGAATTTGGAAACATTTGGTTTGAGAATTGAGTATGTTAGAATTTTCTGAAAATGTGAAAGAAATGTTTAGGACATGATTCATGCATCCAATAATTTAATCATATGCATTGAGAAAAATAAAAGAAAAGAAAAAATATATATAAAAAAAAGTGAGAAAAAGAAAAGAAAAAAAGAGCAATTAAGCAAAAAGGGGACAAAATGACCCAAAGTAAGTGGTGAAAGCAATGCATATGTACTGTACTTGAAATTAGAATGCATGAATATGTGGAAAACATGGTTAATGGATAGATAGATGTGGTATTATGATTACATAGATTGTCTAAAGTTAGGTGGAAATTTTAAGTTAATTAAGGATTCAGATTTTAGTCCACTTGGCCAAATACACTCCTACCTTGACCCTAACCCCATTACAACCCTTAAAAGACCTCTTGATATGTGTATCCGTGGATTAAATTTATGTTGATTGTTAGATGAAAAGCAAGACTTAGAAAGATAGGTTAGTAGAGAATTGAGAGAATCGAACCTAAAACTCTTGAGTGATTAGAGTGCATACACTCCCAGTGAGGGTTCGATGCTCGATTCTTTGTTCCCGGCTTTCATGAGCTATTTTCTTCTACAAGCCTATTTGTACTTCATTTTTATGATTTGAATTAGTGAAATCTAGTTCATATTTATTCTTGGAGAATTTATTTACTTTTAAACCAAGTAGGAAAAAGCATTCTTCATGTAGTTGGATTCATATAGATAGGTTGCATTTCATACATTCTACCATTCCTCTTCACCCCTTTATAGTTTCTCTTGAGCTTAGCATGAGGACATTCTAATGTTTAAGTGTGGAGAGGTTGATAAACCACTATTTTATGGTTTATCTTGTGCTCAATTGAGTGATTTTTATCAACTCTTTACCCACTTATTCATACTATTTGCATGGTTTTACGTTTTCCTTCCTAATTTTGTGCTATGATTGAAAACATGTTTCCTGGGCCTTTAAATTGCTAATATTAATCATCTCTTATTACCATTAGATGTCTTGATATGTGTGTTAAGTGATTTCAGAGTTTATAGGGCAGGAATGGCTTAGAGGATGGAAAGGAAGCATGCAAAAATGGAAGGAATACAAGAAGTTGAAGAAATTGCTAAGCTGTCCAGCCTGACCTCTTCACACTCAAACGGTCATAACTTGAGCTACATAGGTCCAAATGAGATGGTTCCAGTTGGGTTGGAAAGCTACCATTCGGGGCTTTGCAACGAGATATAATTTTTCATAGTCGCCCCGAAGCCAGGTGATGCGAACGCGTGGATCACGCGGACGCGTGACCTGGCAGAAACGTAATCCACGCAAAAGCGTGGACGACGCCTCCGCGTCACTTTGCCGCAACCTGAACGTAACAGAAATCACTGGAGGCGATTTTTGGGCTGTTTCTGATCTAGTTTTTAGCCCAGAAAACACAGATTAGAGGCTATAAAGTGGGGGAATGCATCCATTCATTAAGGGGTCGATCATTATTCACTTTTCATAAGTTTAGATGTAGTTTTTAGAGAGAGAGGTTCTCTCCTCTCTCTTAGGTTTTAGGATTAGGATTCCTCTTAAAGGATTTAGGATTTCAACTCTTCATCAGGTTCAATATTTCTTTTACCTTATATTTCTCTTTTACTTTCAGATACTTTAATGCTCTCATTTAATTACTTATGTTGCCAAATTGGCTTATGAACTCTTTGTATTTTTGGATTAATTTCCTTTTATTAAATGTAATTGAGGTATTTCAGATTTATGATTCTTATTTAGCTTTTTTATATTCTTGGCTTTAATTGATTAACTGGAGGCTCTTGAGTTATTAAACTTATCGTGATTGTTAATTAATTCCTCTAATTGACTGGAATTCCACTAACTCTAGTCTTTCCTTAGGAGTTGGCTAGGACTTGGGAATCTAACTAATTAGTCCACTTGACTTTCCCTTGCTTTTATAAAGGTTAACTAAGTGGGGTTAAATTCAATTCTCATAAGAATAACTAGGATAGGACTTCCGAATTTTCATACATTGCCAAGGGTTTTATTAGATATTAATTTATTAATCCCTGCAATTTATTTTCCTTGTTCAAACCTTTCAAAACCCAAAAACATTGTTTTCCATAACTAATAATAAGAACACCTCCCTGCAATTCCTTGAGAAGATGACCCGAGGTTTGAATACTTCGGTTTATAAATTTTATTGGGTTTGTTACTTGTGACAACCAAAATGTTTGTATGAAAGGACTTTTGTTGGTTTAGAAGCTATACCTGCAACAAGAATTTATCTGCGAATTTCTAGACCACGCAAAAGTTCTCTCTTCAAAATGGCGCCGTTGCCGGGAAATTGCAAACATGTGCCTTATTATTGGTTATTGTAAATATTTACTTTTTGCTTGTTTATTTGTTTTTATTTTTTATTTTTGCTTTTTCATAAATTAAGAGGTTATTGCTCTTTATTTTAATTGATTTTTTTTTCAAAAATCACAAAAAAAATATATCTTTTTCAAAATCTTATCTTATCTTATTTCAAAAATCAAATTTCAAAATTTAAAAAAATTCAAATTTAAAAATTTTCAAATTTCAAATTTCAAATTTCAAAATTCAAAATTTAATTTTCAAATTCAAAATTTAAATTTCAATAACCTTTTAATTTAAATTTGTTTTTATTTTTGTTTTTTTAATTTTTATTTGCTATTATGATTTCTCACCCCCATCGCTTTGAGTTTGGTCCTAATGCTGTTGCAAGGAACGGAAATTATAACAGGAACATGCATCAAGGTCAAAACAATAAGAGATGGAAGGAGCCACGAGGATCTGATCAACCCTTTTGGCAACATCACCTTCCAAGATACCATGGACAACGACCATCCTACAATGCATGCCAAGAGAATAGATATGGTGGACCCCCTTGTAGTTACCAGCAAGCTCCATCATATGCCAATGAACCACCTCCTCAAAATAGCTTTGGACCACCATACTCACAAGCCCCTTTCTACCATTCACCTCCACATGACCCTAACCCGTATCCACTATACCAACCACCTTATGAGCCAAATGAAACATACACAGAACCACCCCTATTCCAACACAACTACTCTCATGAACCACCACCTCAATATACACCATCTCCTTATCATTATCAAGATGAACCACCTTCCTACCATGAACCCTTTCTCCCAACAAATGAACCCTCCTATCCACCCCAAACCTCCTTGGAGAAAGCACTTACCGATCTAAACTCTACTATACAAGCTCTCATCGCCCAAATCGGACCACCAAATACCTTCAACAATCAACCCTCAAGCTCTAGTGCACTTCTTTTTTAACCACAGAATGATCTCTTCATCCCATCACCACCATCCAAGGAAGAGCACCCACATCCATCAATCCAAGAGCAACATGATCCCAATGATGCTATTGACATGGAACAAGAGAGAAGGGATCATCTTCGCGAATCCATACTTCATAAGGAGCTAGAGGAGGCCCTAAAGATGAAGGTAGTAAAGACCCTTGAAGTCGAAGGAGTGGTTGAAGAATCAGTGAAGGAAGACATCAAGGAGGAGTCTGATTTTGTCTTAGAGCAAGAGGAGGCCCAAAATGTGGAGATAGGAGAGACCCTTGAAGATGAAAGAATAGTTGAAATGAGTTGTCATGGAAAGAAAATCATCAAGGATGAGTACGATTTTATATTAAAACTACAGGACAAAGCAGTAATTATTGAAGAGGAAGAAGTGGTTGAAGATCTGGGAGATGTTGAACCTCCATGGGAAAGTCAAGACATAGAGCCTCCTTCTAAGACGGTTGCATTTGATGTTGAGGAGGGTGTACAACCTCCAAGGCATGTCATGGTTAAGGACTTGGAAGAGGTCGATCAAGAGATGGAGATTCTAGAAGAAGAAGCACAACCTCCCATGCCCTTAGAAAGTAGTGAAGAGGAGATTGAATTGGAAGAAAGCTACCAAGAGGAAGAGGTTGAAATTGAAGAAGCTTACAAGGAGGTGGAAGCTATTAGAGAAGAGCACAAGGGAGTGGAGCTTGCAAGTTCATTAGAAACACCTCTCCCAAGGCCATTACCGTCCAACACAATGTTCAAGTGGGTAAAATTCCTACCCTTGACCTTTACCTTCCCACTTGAATATGGGCTACTGGAGACGGATGGTCAACTTAGAGCTCTTTGTGGCATTAAGAGTAAGAGGAAGATGGTCAGTGGTAAGAATTATCCTGCAAGGTTCATTATGGTTGGAAGATTTAAGTTTAAACGCAAAGGTTGGTGTAGAGCTCAATTGAATGGGTCTAGAAAGTTGTTTGGACGCTTCACTGAGAATTCTAAGGCTGAACCACCCGGATGGAATCATGATAATCAACTTGAAGACGGGTGTAGAAACGAGATTTGGGATCCCGGAGGCCATTGAAAGTCCAAGCATTGGTGGCAGTTTCAGGATGAGTTCAAGCACAAGCAACCATAACAAAGGACTCTCCAAATGTCCAACTTAAGGACAATAACTAAAAGTGCTAGGTGGGAGACAACCCACCATGGTATGATCGTTTCTTTTTCATTTTTTATTTAGTTTTATTTGTTTTCAAGCTTTATTTTATTTTATTGTATTGAACCTGGAGTTTTGCATAACATTCATATTAGCATTGCATTCTGCATACTGCATTATTTAAAAAAAAAAACACGCACGCGACGCGGCAGCGTCGCTGACGCGTCCGCGTCACTAGTGCGTTGTGAAGAAAAGAAAGTAAATAGAAAGTCACGCGAAAGCATGGCTGGAGGCGCACTTTAGGCACAAACATGCCCACGCGTCCGTGTCACCCACGCGAACGCGTGCTCCAACAAATTGACGTAAAAGGGGTGCATGGCCGAAAGTTGTGCTGGAGTAGGACTGGACTGGCGCTAGACGCACAAGCTTTACAACGCGAACGCGTGCCCCACGCGTCCGCGTTATCCTCCAATCTTGGCCATTCATGCGATCGCGTCCACCATGCAAACGCGTCACCTCAAAAATTGGCAACAATGAGTTTTGAACAGAGAATTGTGCGGGCGCGAGGCTGCCCTCGCGCCAGTAGCATAGAACGAGTCACACGTCCGCGTGACCGACGCGTCCGCGTCAATTCCTATAAGCACAATTCGCGCGAATGCGTACCTCGCGCGTCCGCGTCGCTAGCGTCACACAACCTATCCAGATTAGTGCCAATTATCTTATCTTTTCTTCTCTAATCCTAATTTCTTCTATCTTTTCTTCTTTCTTCTTTCTTTCCTACTTTCTTTTTCTTCATCATCCTTCTTCACTTCCATTCTATTTTATTTAATTTATTTGCCTACTTTCACTCATTGCATTTTAATTTTACACATATTTTTATTTTCTTTTCTAAATTTATTTTTCCATTGGTGTTAAATGTTCTTATTCAGCTGTTATATCTTTTCTGGTATTATTTGGTGCTTAGTGACTTGTTTTACACTGTTGGATGATATCTATCTGTCAACACCAATCTTTTATGATATCTGTGTTCCTTTTTGTATTGACATGCATTTATATCTGTATTGTCCTTCATTATCTGCTGTCTCTTCCCCTTTGTTGCAATGTTTGCACTATTGATATGCCACGTACTTTTATTGTTTTCTCACTTGCATGTTGTAGCTACAATGTAATTGAGACCCTTATCATTTGGCATTAACCCACCCATACTTCATTTATTTTCTTATCTTTATTTCTGAGTTACTCTTCTTCCCTTTTTCTTTCAGGATGGCCACCCGGAAGGGAACCGGAAGACGTTTACATGGGGAGACAGACAAGTCCATCTGCAAAATCTTCAAAGAAAAGCATCAGTTGGAGCCACCCATCCACTTGTACATCTTAGCATGCACCGAGGACGGTGCAATCTTTAAGTGCGGGGAGGTCGATATCGATCTCCATGGGTTAGTTACTCTTCTATCTCAACACCAATGGTTTATTTTCCTTGTTAGTTGTTGCATTTACTTGTTTGATTTTGTGCATATTTTACTACTTGTTGAAGAAATATTTTCTTTTTCAAGAAACTTTTTTAAAGTATTTCACTAGTTTGAATAAAATTTAATGTTAAACTTGTTTGAAGAAATATTATACTGGAACATAGTTTAAAGCTCGAAAACACAAAACCAGTGAGATTTTGAGCTTATTTGAATTGGTTGCATTTTATCAACCAATATTCTGTTTTAGTGTGTATTTTTCTCTCTAAAATTGTGATCTTTGTCTTGCTTAATTCTATATTTCCATTATTTGATGTATGCATACACTTACATGATTAAGGCCTTTGTTTCACTGAGCTTACATACCCATATGGCCTTACCCTTTCATTATTCTTTGCAAACCAATGTTGAGCCTATTATACCCCTTTGTTCTTTACTTTAGCACATCATTAACTCTAAGCGAAAGACAATAATACCCTTAATTTGAATCCTTGGTTAGCTTAGACTAGTGAGAGTGCTTATAATTTAAGTGTGGAGAAATTGAATTTGGAAACATTTGGTTTGAGAATTGAGTATGTTAGAATTTTCTGAAAATGTGGAAGAAATGTTTAGGACATGATTCATGCATCATATAATTTAATCATATGCATTGAGAAAAATAAAAGAAAATAAAAAATATATATATATATAAAAAAGAAGTGAGAAAAAGAAAAGAAAAAAAGAGCAATTAAGCAAAAAGGGGACAAAATGCCCCAAAGTAAGTAGTGAAAGCAATGCATATGTACTGTACTTGAAATTAGAATGCATGAATATGTGGAAAACATGGTTAATGGATAGTTAGATGTGGTATTATGATTACATGGATTGTCTAAAGTTAGGTGGAAAGTTTAAGTTAATTAAGGATTCAGATTTTAGTCCACCTGGCCAAATACAATCCTACCTTGACCCTAACCCCATTACAACCCTTAAAAGACCTCTTGGTATGTGTATCTGTGCATTAAATTTATGTTGATTGTTAGATAAAGAGCAAGCCTTAGAAAGCAAGGTTAGTAGAGAATTGAGAGAATCGAACCTAAAACACTTGAGTGATTAGAGTGCATACACTCCCAGTGAGGGTTCGATGCTCGATTCTTTGTTCCCGGCTTTCATGAGCTATTTTCTTCTACAAGCCTATTTGTACTTCATTTTTATGATTTGAATTAGTGAAATCCAGTTCATCTTTATTCTTGGAGAATTTATTTACTTTTAAACCAAGTAGGAAAAAGCATTCTTCATGTAGTTGGATTCATATAGATAGGTTACATTTCATACATTCTACCATTCCTCTTCACCCCTTTATAGTTTCTCTTGAGCTTAGCATGAGGACATGCTAATGTTTAAGTGTGGAGAGGTTGATAAACCACTATTTTATGGTTTATCTTGTGCTCAATTGAGTGATTTTTATCAACTCTTTACCCACTTTTTCATACTATTTGCATAGTTTTACGTTTTCCTTCCTAATTTTGTGCTATGATTGAAAACATGTTTCTTGGGACTTTAAATTGCTAATATTAATCATCTCTTATTACCATTAGATGCCTTGATATGTGTGTTAAGTGATTTCAGAGTTTATAGGGCAGGAAAGGGTTAGAGGATGGAAAGAAAGCATGCAAAAATGGAAGGAATACAAGAAGTTGAAGAAATTGCTAAGCTGTCCAGCCTGACCTCTTCGCACTCAAACGGTCATAACTTGAGCTACAGAGGTCCAAATGAGATGGTTCTAGTTGCGTTGAAAAGCTAACATCCAGGGCTTCACAACGATATATAATTTGCCATAACTGCCCCGTAGCCAGGTGATGCGACCGCATGGATTACGCGGACGCGTGACTAGCAGAAACGCAATCCACGCGAACGCGTGGACGATGCCTCCACGTCACTTTGCCGCGACCTGAACGTAACAAAAATTGCTGGGGGCAATTTCTGAGCTGTTTTTGACCCAATTTTCAGCCTAGAAAACACAGATTAGAGGCTATAAAGTGGGGGAATGCATCCATTCATTAAGGGGTCGATCATTATTCACTTTTCATAAGTTTAGATGTAGTTTTTAGAGAGAGAGGTTCTCTCCTCTCTCTTAGGTTTTAGGATTAGGATTCCTCTTAAAGGATTTAGGATTTCAACTCATCATCAGGTTCAATATTTCTTTTACTTTATATTTCTCGTTTACTTTCAGATACTTTAATGCTCTCATTTAATTACTTATGTTACCAAATTAGCTTATGTACTCTTTATATTTTTGGATTAATTTCCTTTTATTAAATGCAATTGAGGTATTTCAGATTTATGATTCTTATTTAGCTTTTTTATATTTTTGGCTTTAATTGATTAACTAGAGGCTCTTGAGTTATTAAACTTATCGTGATTTTTAATTAATTCCTCTAATTGACTGGAATTCCGCTAACTCTAGTCTTTCCTTAGGAGTTGGCTAGGACTTGGGAATCTAACTAATTAGTCCACTTGACTTTCCCTTGCTTTTGTAAAGGTTAACTAGGTGGGGTTAAATTCAATTCTCATAAGAATAACTAGGATAGGACTTCCGAATTTTCATACCTTGCCAAGGGTTTTATTAGATATTAATTTATTAATTCCTGCAATTTATTTTCCTTGTTCAAACCTTTCAAAACCCAAAAACATTGTTTTCCATAACTAATAATAAGAACACCTCCCTGCAATTCCTTGAGGAGACGGCCTGAGGTTTGAATACTTCGGTTTATAAATTTTATTGGGTTTGTTACTTGTGACAACCAAAACGTTTGTATGAAAAGACTTTTGTTGGTTTAGAAGCTATACCTGCAACGAGGATTTATCAGTGAATTTCTAGACCACGCAAAAGTTCTCTCTTCAAAATAGAAATTATTATAAGAGATACGTTGCAAGCATAGTTCTTAACCAACCAAAAATCCGCTTATCAATTTGGAAGGGTTGTCACAAAATTAGAATTAAAATACTGGGAGTATGAATCCCAGGTCGTCTCCCAACGAGTTGCAGAAAGATGTGCTATTTTATTATTCAGATGTTTTCTAAAATGGTTTGAATTGATAAACAGGAAATTAAATTAGAGAATTTATGTTATTTAAATAAAAAAACTTTGACCGGGAGTAGATTAGTTGGAAAGCCTATCCTTGTTGGAGTTCTCCCAAGATCAATTGATAATTGAAGGTTGTCTGCTCAGTTATCCCTTACAGGATAAAGGAAAGTTAAGCATGTTGGAAGTTAGTTTCTATTCCCAAGTTCTAATCCTCTCCCTTAGGAAGGACTAGTGTCAGTGATTAGATGGCGACCCAACGCTAAACCCAATTATAATTTTACTCTTGGGCATTCCAACTCAAGGTCCTCCTTTCAACCAACTCCCAATCAAGTTATGGAACTACTCGCTCATTATGAATGTAAAATTCACGAAATAAGAAAGGAAAATAAAGAAAGACATGATAAATAATAATCAAAAGGATCAATTAAAATAAAAATAGTTCCTGTATTAATAAATTCTAAAAATAATCCAAAAGTAACTTTGACGAAATTAAGGATATGAAAGAGTAAGTGACAAGTAAGGAAACAAACTAGATTGACGAAGTCTTGACGGAGGTAATAACTCTTCTTAATATCCCAATCCAAAAAGCAATAAAATCAAATTCCTAAGAACTATGAATGTGTAGAGGAAAAACCTAGAGGAGGAGTAAAATCAGAGCTAAAACTAAAATTATGCAGAATGAATGTTGTTCCTGGTCTCTGCATGTTCCCTGGCTCTAATCTGCTTTTCTGGGCCGAAAACTGGGTCAAAACAGGGCCCAAAATCGCTCCCAGCGAATTCTACAGATTCTGCAGATCGCACACGTCATGCGATCGCGTCATCCACGCGTTCGTGTCATCCAGCGTTTTTCCTTGCCACGCGTGCACGTCGTCCACGCATTCGCGTCACTTATGCAGTTTCCAATCCATGCGTTCGCGTCAGGCACGTGAGCGCGTCACTGCAATTTCCTCTAATTCGCGCGGTCGCATGAGCCATGCGTCCGCGTCGCTTCTCACTGGTCATCTCCTCAATTTCTTGTGTTCCTTCTATTTTTGCAAGCTTCCTTTCCAATCTCCAAGTCATTCATGCCCTATAAAGCCAGAAACACTTAACACACAGATCACGACATCGAATGGAATAAAGGAGAATTAAAATACATAATTAAAAGTCTCTAGGAAGAAAGTTTTCATACATGGAGTAATTTTGGGATGGAATTGTAAATACATGCTAATTTAATGAATAAATGGGTAAAGATTTGATAAAACCACACAATTAAATACAATATAAACCATAAAATAATGGTTTATCAACCTTCCCACACTTAGACATAAGCATGTCCTCATGCTTAGTTGAAGGAGATAAAATAAATGAGCAGGAACATGTAAAACTCATGTTATGCAATGCAACCTATACGTATGAATGCAACTATATGATTCTTGTCCACTTGGTTAAAAGTAAATAAGCTCCTTAAGACAAGCACAAATCAAATTCCACTAATTCAATTCTTATGTAGTAACAACAGATAAAAATGCAAGAAGGTAGCTCATGAAAGCAGGGAACATAGAATTTAAGCATTGAACCCTCACTGATGATGTATGTACGCTCTAATCTCTCTAGTGTATAGGGTAATCACTCTATCCTTTTCTAATAATGCTTTCTAATTTTTTTGTTCTTCACCTAACCAATCAACAACAGTTAATGTACCAATGCAAACATCATGAGGTCTTTTCAAGGTTGTAATGGGGCCAAGGTAAGGGTAAGGGTACATATATGGCTAAGTAAGCTTACAAATTGAATCTTTAATTAACCCAAGCTTTCACCTAACACACATATATACATTCTATATAACTTAAATTTCATACCTAGCTACCCAAAATTTCTCTTTCACATTCCTTACTCATGTATCAACTTTTATTTTAATTTTATCATATATGCATTGATCCTTGAATTTTAACTTAGCATTGGGGTAATTTTGTCCCCTTATTTATTTATTGAATATTTTTGGATTTTTTTTAACATAAACACAGCTTATCAATGTACATAGAATTTTAATTTTTCTTTTATAGTTTCACATGAGTAGGTACCCAAATAATCATTATGTTATCATGACACATTCCCTTATTATCTTTTGTTCCCACAATCTTCCCATACACAATTAACACACAATTCTATCTCAAGCTAACCAAAGATTCAATTGGGATATATAATTATTTTTCCACTTAAGGCTAGTGACGTGGTAAAATAAAGAACAAATGGAATTTAAAGGCTCAAAGTGGCTAACAAAGGTAATTGGAAAGGGTAGGCTTATTTGGGATAAGTTAGCTAAACAAAAAATGGCCTCAATCATATGCAAGCATAGAAATATATTAAACATTGGACATATAGGATGAAAGAAAATATAGATTACAATCATAGAGAAGTAAACACGCAAGAATAAAATAATTATGGTTAAATAATGTAACCATGTATTTAGGCTCAAAGGCTCACAGGTTGTGTGTTCTTTAGCTCAAAAACCATGTTCCAAATACAACTTCAGGCGAATTTAATATAAAATTTTTGATTAAAATTAGCGAAATTTTGTTCTAAAAATAGAGTCTTAGAAGAAACTTATTATCTTTTCAATCAAGTAGAACAAGCATGCAACTAACTTATTACTATGCAATTTATCCTATTCTACAAAAGAAAAACTAACTAAATATCCTATTTTATTGGTGTTAGGGAAGAGAAATGACCTCCGGAAGTCAGGTAATAACTGACCTCCCCACACTTAAGGCTTTGCACCGTCCTCGGTGCCATCTGTCAGGAACAAAGGTGGGTTGGTAGCAGTATCTCCACAGTCGGGACCGTCATGGCTCCCTGTGCTGGTAAATGAAGTGCAGTCCGGGGTGTCTGGGTCTTTGTATTTTCCCATAAATAGCTCCTTGAGGTAGGTGAATCGGCGCTTGTTACGGCGCTCTCTTAGCTTTGCTTTGTGTACCTGCTGATCTAACCTCTCAAGTATCTGATGAAGCAGTTGGTTTGTTGTAGGTGCTTGTGGTGTTGAAGGAGGAATGTCTTCAGCCGGTTTCGTAGGCTGGCTTGTAGTGGCTGCTGGAAGTCTGATATATTTCCCGTTAGGGAGGTACTGATCATCCCATGGGAGCATGGCTTTGGTGTCTCCAGCTCTATAGGAGACTCTGGCTACTGAGACGAGATCTGAAACCAAGGCGAGAAAAGGTAAGTTGCCTGCAATTTGTACGTGTCCCATAGCATTCCGGATGTGTCTTGGTAGGTTCAGAGGCTGGTCTGTAATGATGCACCATGGTAGAACGGCCATGTCTGCAGTGAAGGAGGACTCGTGGGTGCTCGAAAAGATGTAATGGGACATAATCTGTGTCCACACGCGAGCCTCCAAGGTAAGTCCAGAAGCCAATATTCCCATAGGTCGGGAATGATGGTATCCGTAGATCCATCTACTGCCAGGTAGTGCGATAACTCTGAGAACATCATCCCAGTCAAATTGGTACATCTGGCACTTGAGTGCGGCCTCTTGAAATGCATCTAGTCCTTCTGGAGTAGGGGAAAGATCTAAAGCTCGCTGAATGGCCTCTTCTGTAATGAGGACTTGCTTCTGTCGGACATAGACAGACTGCAGGGTTGGCAGGTGAAAATTAGAGTAGAACTCGACTACCCAGGAAAGATTAACCTGCCGTGGCTGTCTCTGTAGGAAACTCCATTGTCTTCGTTCAATTTGCGGCTGAACAAATTCAGCAATACGGGTCGGGAGGATAAGAAGGTATTCATTGTTGTAACTCCTTTCTGCCAGGATGGGGAACATTTGCTCACAGTAGCGATTGGTAAATCGCGCAGTGTCCTTTGCTGGGAAGGCTTTCTCTTTTTGATCAACCTTTATAATCCTCTTAATTCTTTTTGTTGAGGGCTTAACTGTAGTTGAAGATGGCTCTGCCACTAATGCTCTCTTTGTTCCTCTTCTTGCTGGTGTTTTGGGAGTAGCTTTCTCCTTGCCTTTCTTGGTGGCCATCCTAAAAGAAAGAAAACAGAAAGTATGTTAAAATGTCAAGGGTTGGAGCAAAGAAGAGAACGGGATAGGTGGTAATTAATGCACATTAAAAGATGAAGATGTTAACACATGGTCATGACTACATGTGAAAAACATTAATGGAAATATAGCAAGTGCATATGATGACAATTAAATGCAAGGTGTTTATTGGCATGCAGGCAAAGGCATGAGTAACATAGATCAAGCATTCAATGTTCAAGTTAGATTACCAAGCCTTTCAAACTAATAATCTGTTTGTAATGACAATTATATTGAATTAATGTGATATGAAAAAGGGTTTTGTGAAAAGCAAGCATTTTAGAGTAGTAGGATAAAAGATATCGCAAAATAGTGCACAATGCCATACGGGCATTTTCACAAACACATAGCATGCATGGTAAATAAGCTAATGAAAATAATAAATTGAATATGCAAGCAACCCTTAAAAATTAATATATAATTGCCAAACAATTTTTGCAACAATCCACAAGCATATAATAAGAAACAATGACCCAAATAAATTTCCGGTGGGTGCTTCATAGCTTCATATAGGTTGAAACTCATTGCTCTGCCATCTATCTCAAAAGAGTAAGTTCCTAAGAAGGCATCCAATTTGAACCTTGAAGTCGTCAGAAATGGCCTTCCAAGCAGGATGGATGATGTAACACCCTACCATACTTAGTATTATGCTTAAGTCATAAGACTGAGATAGTAAGGTATTACGACCTCTAAGAATAGTAATATATGTATATAATAATAAAGAAAAATATTTAACTATGAGCCTTGAAAAACGGGTAAAACAAAATCGCAAAATAAAAAGGTGCAATGCTCAGGAAAGGATTACTTGCGTGCTAAGAAACCTAATAGGAACATGATAAAGATAAGCAAAAGAATAAAGGACAACCAAGGAAGCAGCATAACTAGCCCCTGACTCAGCCTGCGAAGCTAAGGCTGGCCGGAGGGTGTATATATATATATCTAAACATATATAAGTGCTCTCAAAATATCCCAAAATACACTATAATATAAAAATAATTCCTATCTCTCCCTCAACCTCTAAGAGGAGCAGCATACATAGGTTACTTGGAGAGTAAGCTAAACATATATATACATATATACAGCCAGAAGCCAAAATACACCCAAGGACTACTTCGCTTTCCAGGATCCAGACACCTAGCAAGGAGCCTCTCGACCTGCATCTGAAAAACAACAATACAATATGGAATGAGAACCGGAGGTTCTCAGCATGGTAAAAGTGTCACACGTATAATAAATAAGGTCTTGAGAATGCCATAGGCAATTCTAGAACTCCGTTATACAATTATCCAACTTAATTACTAATTAGAAGCTATAAACATGGGTAGGTATTCTAAATCTATCTAACTTACTCAATTTCAATCCTAATCTAACACCAAACCATTTCTCCATCTCCTCCATCCCTCTATCATCCACAATGCAACAGAAACAAGCAACCAAACAAGGTCACGCACAAGTAATGAGCAGATAGTACAAATAGCAAGTATAATAGATAGCAGGTGATATATATCAATTAGGCAAACCCAGGAAATTCATAGCAATCAAAACAAACAAATGCATATGATGCATGCCTGTCCTATGGCTGATGGGGCCCATCTGTCGGTTATCCAGCCAACCCGACAAGTCCGAAAACCATAGACTGTCCCCCGTCATGCATCCCCAAGAGTCTATGCATAGAGTTCACATTCAATCATCATATAAATCACTCAATGGGGGTTATCTATACCCGGGAATTTATACGTGCCCGGTCACCCTTACGATGTAGGGTTAACAGAGTATCGAGAATCAACCTGGAACACGTGGTGGCGAGCCACGGTATTTACCCAGGAAAACTCGTATCTCAGATATCATCATTCATAAGCCATTTCATAGTCATAATCATTATTTAATCCTTCATCAAGCCATGGCATGTTAACTTCTTTTATTAACAACCTCCCTTTCACATTTTTCATCATCATTCCCTTATAATTCATCTTGATTACCCTTTCCGGGTCCTGACCAAACTATTTATCAAACTCTTCTCAACCTTCTTAATATCGAATAATCTTAAAATCAACCCAACTCTAACATTAAATCAATCACATCACACGAAGATTAAACTTTAACTTCTCTAACCCATGACTATCACTAAGACATCCTCGACACTCTATTTTCTTTTCTACTTTTAATATAACAAATAAACTCAGAATTGCACAAACTTTATGTCCAGGCGTTCATCTTGAAATAATCTTTCTAAAAAACTAAAAATCATAATTTTCTGATTTCTCTAGCCTCAGAAATAAAGGAAAAACCGTGATTACTTTGCAGTGCATAAAACCAGAAAAATAGCAGCAGCATGTGATATTCAAAATTCAATATAAAATCTAAGTTAAATCCAATAAATTTAAAAATTAATGTAGTTAAACTTTACTCATCCAGTTTTCTTTCTCAATTGATTCTGAGATAATACCATTTTTAATGAAGAAGTTACTTTACCTGGAAGTTAAGTAAAAATGAGTCAAAATATGTTTTAGAAACCAACAAGCTTAGTAACTTTCAATTTGAATAACTTTTATTACAAAACTCCAATTAAGCTAAATTTTGGTCTGAGAACTCCTAGCTCATCCTGAAATAAGTGTATCTTAGTTGCAACCAATTGCTATTCAATTCTAAGAGTTACAAGCATTGGAAGTTGATACATAGCTTGCTGAAATCTGTTTCTTTTCAGCTTTGACCGCCAATATTCAAAAATTCACAACTCCCAATCCTTAACTCTTAAAATTATGAAGTTTTAGATCAATAAATAAAGTTAATCAAATTTTATAAAAAAATTAGTTTTGCTCCAAAACTCAACTCGTAAAAGTCGCAGCAAGACTCACAAGTTGCTGCCTTGTTTGACCTTTTCTGCTGCAGGACAGATTTAACAACCTAACTTTAAAAATTTGCCATAAATTGTATATTTAACAAAAAGGTCCCAAATTTTCCAGTTTAGTTCCTTATATTCCCAAGTTTATCTCAAACTTGGTCTCATACAATTCCAATCATTACATAATTAGTTACAGCATATGTAATACCACCACAACACAACTCTACATCCTTATTAACAAACACCAATCCTAATCCATCATAAATAAATATAAGAGCACACCATTAGTAACTTGCACACCTCATAATTCCAATATATATCCACCAACAAATCCATTTCAACAACATTACAAGGCTAATCATTAAATACAACAAACAATTCAACTTATCTTATGGTTCCTCTAACCTAAGTTTTCACAACACCGTAAATATTAAACATGCAAAACTTAAACCATACCTTGGCCGATCACTTTATTCAACCCAAGACAGCCTCACAAGCAAGAACACAGCCCTCCAAGCTCAAAGAAACAGCCACAAACCAAGCCTCAATCACCAATAAACCTCCAAATACTCACTTTTTACTTCCAATGCATATATATACGAACTTAACTCTCACCTAATACACATATATGTTCCAAATCAGATTTTACCTAATAGAATTAAAATCAAATTAAAGTTTAGGAAAACCTTACCGCTCCCACACGCGTAGCAACTCAAACCCAGTAAGCTCTGTAAGCTAAATCGAACCTAGAACATCAAAATTGGCAAAATCTCCCCAAAGGGTTTCAATTTCAAGAATAGAAAGAGGGGTAGAGATTATGGAACAGAAATGGAGCTTACCGGTGAAATTGATTTGATAGAAATGTAGAGCTCAACGCGCTGGACGCGTGGCCGCGAACGGTGCGGCAATCGGAGCCCGGACGAAAGAGTTATGGCGGATTAAAGGAGGTTAAGGTTTGGGGGCTCTTCTTCCTCCCGAAATCTGTTTTGATGCGTTGCATGCAAATGGGGGAAGAAGGAGCTGCTGTCTTCTTTAAGTGTTTGGGTCCGGTTGGACCCACGGGCCTGGTTTGGGCCCCGGTTCAACCAGTTCGGCCCTTCCGATCTGATTTTGGGCCAAATTTTCGAAATTGGTATCAAAATTCTCGTTTTGACGAGCTCTATCCTATTTTGATACTAGTTTTACATTTTTAATTTTCCTATTTAAAATTTGATTTATTGACTAATTATTTTCCAATTTTAGCGGGGTTTACAGATGATGGTCTTCCTGAGTCATTAGGGGGCATCTCCAAGATGTAGAAGTAAATAGGGAATGTTAGCCCCTTAATGCTCACCAGCACGTCCTCAGCAATTCCAACCACCGAGATTATGCTTTTATCTGCTAAAACAAAACGTGCTGCCAACCTTTTTAAGGGAGGGAACCTCAAAGAATCGTATACAGATAATGGCATAATACTCACACATGCACCTAAATCACACATGAGTCAAAAAATTGTATACCCTCAATAGTACAAGTAACCATGCATGGACCCGGATCCCTACATTTTTCCGGTATGGCACCCATTAAAGCAGAAATAGAGCTACCTAGAGGAATAGTTTCTAAATCATGTATTTTATCTTTATTCATGCATAAATCTTTTAGAAACTTAGCATATTTAGGTACCTGGCAAATGGCATCAAAAAGGGGAATAGTTACCTCAACCTTTTTGAAGATCTCCACCATCTTGGGGTCTAGCTCCATCTGCTTTCTGGGTTTCCTAGCAAGGTGTGGAAAAGGAATGGGAATGACGCGTTTGATATGGTTGCAGTGTAAAGTTCGAAGCTCCTGCTTCCTGGAGAGTAATCCTTCTAGCCTCTGCCATATCACCTGTGCATAAATCAACAGAATCAGTAGAAGAGGAGCTTGTTTCTTCCTCAAATGATGCTTTAGATTCGCCCTCAGATAAGACTGGTGAATTGGTAGAAACCACTTCACCGCCCTCAGAGGCTAACTAATGTCGAGCTCGTCTAATCCATGAAATAGTTCTTTCGATTTCAGGATCAAACGCGACTAAGCTCGGATCCGGAAACGAACGAGTCATTCAATGAAAGAAACATATAGCTCGTGCTAATAAAATAAAATAAAATATACAAATATGTAAATATAAAAATATTTATACCAACCAATAATTTAGCACATTGTTGCAACTCCCCGGCATCGGCGCCAAAAATTGATGGGCGAAAAATTGCTGATTAATAATTTATAATGGAAATAACGTTGCGACTACAGTTCTTAACCAACGAAAATTCCGCTTATCAATTTAAAAAGAGTTGTCACAATTTACTTAATAAAATACTGGGAGTAAAATTCCCAGGTCGTCTCCCAACGAGTTGACAAAAGAGTGCAAATTATTGATCAGGAGTTTTTTGAGAGATTATAGAGTTGAGAACTAGAAAAAAAATGATTATGAATTAAAGCAATAGAAATTAACAAGAGGTTTTATATATTTAAATTAAAAAGCCTTGACTAGGAGAAGATTAATCGGAAGTTCTATCCTTGTTGAATTTTTCCAAGTGTAATAGTAAGAGGTTGTTGTTTCTACTTAGTTATCCCTTACCGAATAAAGGAAAGTCAAGTAACTGAACCAACTCCGATTCATAAGTCCTAATCCTCTCCTATGGAAGGATTAGCAATAATGACTAGAGAGTCAGCCAACAACTTCCAATTACAAATTAACACTTGAGTATTCCAACTCAAGGGTGTCCTATTAATCAACTCCAAAGTCAAGTTGAAAGCCTACTGATGCACGGAAAACTTGTCTCTCAACAAATCTCCCTTCGGCAAGTGTACCGAAGTTGTCGTCAAGTAAAAACTCACAATAGAGTGAGGTCGAATCCCACAGGGATTGATTGATCAAGCAACTTTAATTAGAAGAATGTTCTAGTTGAGCGAATCCAGGATTTGGGTTGAGAGTTGCAGAAAATAAAATGGCGGGAATGTAAATAACAGAAAAGTAAATGCTAAAATTAAAGGACTGGAAGTAAATAAATGAAAATAAATTGCAGAATTGTAAATGGGAATGGGGGCTTTGCTCATAAAAGTAAATGGCAGAAATTAAAGAGAATGGGTAAGATTAGAGATGGGGAGTTCATTGAGCTTAGGAGATGTTGCAATTCTCCGGATCAAGTTCATTTTCATCTCTTCCTCAATCAATGCACTCATTGATCTACTTGGCAATCTTAAGTGATTGAATTACAATTTCTTGCAATTCAATCTCTCAAATCTTGATCAATAGCCAATTTCTTGGTCAATTGCTCATGAGAAGAGATGAAGTATGGTCACTGATTATACCACATGCATTTCCCAAATCAAGTATTGAGAGGGTTATAGTCACATACCCATCCAAACCCAATTTGGTCCAGCATGAGAAAGCATTTCTAGCTTGATCTCTTCATTCCTCTTTCAAGGTTCAAAAGAGATCCAAGTTTGAATAGCTTCTCTTCCAAGATAACTACTCAATTGGATGAAGATCGAAAGTTTTCAAGTAAAATCAAGAGGAAAGATAGAAGAAGAATAATGAAAATTAGTATTGATCCATCAAATTACAACAGAGCTCCCTAACCCAATGAAAGGGGTTTAGTTATTTATAGCTCTTGAAAATGAAAACAAAGATGGAGAATACATCATAAAACTAGAATTTGCAACGAAAGTAAAATACAGAGAGTAGTTCTCTTTTTCCCAGCCTCCCGAGCTTTTTACAATTCTAAGCTACTCCTATATATACTACTCTTCTCAGCTTCTAGTTTACTCTTCAAGTCTTGGGCCTTTGGATCTTGAGTTTGAAGCAGTTCTTTTCTTCATTTGGGCTTGGCTTTACTTGCAGAGAGAAAGTGCTAAGTGGGCAGAGACTTCAGCTCAGGACGTTAGGGGTGTTAATATTTAGTGAGAATATAAGCTCGAGAACGTTAGTGACATTTAACATTGTCACTAACGTTCCAATGCACCCCTTTGCCTCACGTTAAAACCCACGTTAACTAGGTTAACGTGGCTTTTAACGTTGCCTTGTTAATCCTTCGAGAACGTTAGTGACACTCAACATTGTCACTAACGTTCCAGTGTGCCCCTTCTTGTTTCACGTTAAAGCCTAGGTTAACGTGGCTTCTAACGTGGTCCTTGCCAACCTTCGAGAACGTTAGTGACACTCAACATTGTCACTAACGTTCCAATGTGCCCCTGGGTCTCACGTTAGAGTCCACGTTAACTAGGCTAACGTGGCCTCTAACGTAGCCATCTTTAGCCATCCCAACGTTAGTGACAATGTTGAGTGTCACTAACGTTGGCTCATCCTTCATTCCTCATCGTTAGCTTCCACGTTAACTAAGTTAACGTGGAGTTTAACGTGACTCTTGGGGGTTGTGTGGTTGCTTCAACGTTAGTGACAATGTTGAGTGTCACTAACGTTGTCGACAACTCTTCATCCTTTACGTTAGTTCCCACGTTAACCAAGTTAACGTGGGAGTTAACGTGGTACTTTGCACCATAGGCCAACCTTAGTGACAATGTTGAGTGTCACTAACGTTGGCTTCTCTTCCCCCTTTAACGTTAGAGGCCACGTTAACTAGGTTAACGTGGCTTCTAACGTGGCCACTTATGAGTAATTGCCAACGTTAGTGACAATGTTAAGTGTCACTAACGTTGGCTCAACTTCTCTTCTCCACGTTAGAGTTCACGTTAACTTAGTTAACGTGACTCTCTAACGTGAGCATTGATGGCTTTTTGAGAATGTTATTGGCAATCACTTTTCTCATTAATCTTGCAAGTTACCTCCCCTTTTCTTGCTTCCTTTTTGGTCCTGAAATCAAGCAATAAAGTGCATCAAAGCTCTAGTCCAAGTCATGAGTAATGCAACATAATATTTGTCACTAAACTTATGCAAAATCCTCATGAAATTATGTAAAATGCACAATGTATGCTTGAATCAAGGCATAAGTGAATATTTACCCAAAACTAGCTTATTTCCTAAAGAAATGTATGAAACTATCCTAAAAACAGTAAAGAAAAGGTCAGTGAAACTGGCCAAGATGCCCTGGCATTACCTACTCCATTGACATGTATGCCAATTTCACAAACGTGTAAAGGAAGTAGAAAGGAGACATGGTAATTCAGGTAAGGTAATAATAGAAAATTAATTAAAGGTAAAAATAATTCTTTGCATTAATAAATTCCAAAATCGAAGATATCCATATGTAACTCTGAACAAAGTAAATGAAAAGTAAAAGAGCAAGCAAATAAGAAAGTAAACTGTAATGGCAAGGACTTCAAATGGTGGTAGTAACTCTTCTCAATATCCAATCAAAAAGTAATAAACTAGAAATCTATGAATGTGAAGAACCCTAGAGGAAGTAGTAGTTTTTCTCTCTAAGATTCAAAACTAAAACTAAAATTGTGTAAAAGTGAATGTGTTGTCTCTGCTTGTCCCCTGGCTCTAGTCTGTGTTTCTGGGCCGAAAACTGGGTCCAAAACCAGTCCAAAATTGCCCCCAGCGTCTTCTGCGATTTCTGCACGTGACGCATGTCATGCGTACGCGTCAGTCACGCGTACGCGTCGCTGTGAAAAGCTTCAAGTCATGCGCATGCGTGAGCCATGCGTGCGCGTCGATCCTTGCTGGTTAGCTCCCTAGTTTCTTATGTTCCTTCCATTTTTGCAAGCTTCCTTTCCATCCTCTAGGCCATTCCTGCCCTATAAAGGCTGAAAACACTTAACACACAGATCACAGCATCAAATGGTATAAAGGGGAATTAAAAATTGACAATTTAAAAGTTTAGGAAGCAAGTTTTCAATCATAGAACGAAATTAGGAAGGCAATTGTAAATCATGAGAATTATTTGAATAAGTGTGTAAAGAATTGATAAAAACCACTCAATTTAGCACAAGATAAACCATAAAATAGTGGTTTATCAATGCCTCAGCAAGGAATCTTAGAGATTGAGTTGTTTGATGTATGGGGCATAGATTTTATGGGACCATTCCCGCCTTCATACTCAAACACCTACATTCTTGTGGTAGTAGATTATGTGTCTAAATGGGTTGAAGCAATAGCAACACCCACTAATGACACAAAAGTAGTAATAAAGTTCCTCCAGAAGAACATCTTCAGCAGATTTGGTGTACCAAGGACACTAATCAGTGATGGAGGTACTCATTTCTACAACAGACAGCTGGATTCTGTCTTAAGCCGTTACAGAGTTCGCCATAAAATGGCAGCACCGTATCATCCCCAAATGAATGGGCAAGCTGAAGTCTCAAATAGAAAACTAAAGCGAATCCTAGAGAGGACAGTAAGTTCCTCTAGAAAGGATTGGGCTAGAATGCTTGATGATGCTTTGTGGGCATACAGAACAGCTTTCAAAACCCCCATTGGAACTTCACTATATCAGTTAGTATATGGGAAGTCATGTCATTTGCTAGTGGAACTAGAACACAAAGCCTATTGGCGTATGATGAATCCACATTTTATGGTGTTTATTTGCTCTATGTGGGTGGATTTCATCAACTTTTCTTGCACTTATCCGTTGAAATAGCATAGTTTCATAATTTCTCCCTAAATTGTGCTTGAAAGTGAAAACATGCTTTTTAAGCTTTATAATTGCTAAATTTTATTCACTTTAATTCCATTTGATGCCTTGATGTGTTTGTTGAGTAATTTCAGGCTTACAAGGCAAGTATGGATTGAAGAAGTGGAAGGAAAGCATGGAAAATAGGAGAATTCAAGAAATGAAGGATTTGTAAAGCTGCCAATCCTGACCTCTCGGTACTAAAGTGATCATCACTTGAGCTACAGAGGTCCAAATGAGGCGATTCCAGCGGCATTGAAAAGCTAATGTCTGGGGCTTCAAATTGATATATAATTTTCTATTGTTAACATAAGTCTAAGTGTGCATATGCACACAACTTGTGCATATGCACAAGTCAGAAAATAGCAAGTGTGTGGACGCACACACCTGTGCGTCCGCACAGGTCCTGGCACGTGAGCTCATTAATTGCAAACCGCTGGGGGCAATTTCTGGTCTCCCAAAACTCAATCCAACTCATTTTTGAAGCTATTTCAAGCCGAATTGAAGAGGGATGAAGGGGGGAGCACTTAGGTTTAGGTTTTTACATGTTTTTGTTAGTTTTCTAGAGAGAGAAGCTCCCCTTTCTCTCTAGAATTAGGGTTTTTATCTTCATTCTCTTTTTAATTTCTCCCTTTAATTCTTGTTTTATTGTAGTTTCATTTACCTTTTTATGTTCCATTGCCTTTAATCTCTTAGTTTCCTTTGTTAATTTTACTTTCATGCCACTTTTGTTTTATGAACACTCTTGTCACTTTTGATTTCCTTTAATGCAATTTTGATATTTTGTCTCTCTTTAATGGTTATTTGAGTTGTTATTATCATTTTATTGCAATTGGTAGTTATAGATTTTATTATTATTGCAATTTAATATGCTTTCTCCTTTTATGCATGTTAGGGGTTTGATAAAATGTCTCTTTTAGATTTTGTATAGTTTTTCACACTCTTGGCTTGGAATTGGATAATTAGGTGACCTTGAGTCATAGATGTCCATTCGATATTGTGATTAGAATTGTTAGTTGGTTTGGTTTCCACTAACGCTAGTCTTTCACTAAGTTAATTGATGAGTTGATTAGGACTTGTGGATTGAGATCAATTATGCCCTTTTGACTTATTCTCGATGTTAGGATAGACTAATTGGGATTAATTCTTAGCAATTATCATATTTGTGGTTTATGAATATGATAAGAATCCTTAACTCCCAATCCTTGCTAAGAGTTCCTATTTTTGCCACTTGAATTACATTTTTGATTTACTTGCTTTGAGCTTTAATTTCTTGCATATCTATTTACTTCCTTGCACGTTAATTTCTTGCCTCTTATAATCAACCCCAAAAATCCCTCATAGCTAATAATAGGACACTTAATTGCAATTCCTAGGGAGAACGACCCGGGAGTTTAAATACTCTTGGTTATTTGATTTGAATAATGACTATTCTTTGATTTAAACTTTGATTGTGAGAGTTCATTGTTGGTTTGGACTATGCTATTAACGAAGTGATTCTTATTTTGATTGATTCTAAACCGGCAATAATTCTCACATCAGCCTACTAGAATCCTCAACCTTGATGCTAAAGCAGCAGGGGAAAAATGACTGCTCCAACTAAATGAGTTGGAAGAATTCCGCTTAGGAGCATTTGAAAATCGAAAGATCTATAAGGAAAAGGCAAAAAGGTGGAATGATAGAAAGTTAGCTTCCAGAGTCTTTGAACCAGGACAGAAAGTCCTTCTCTTCAACTCAAGGCTCAGATTACAAGAGTATCACCCTACGGACACATAGAACTTCAAGGAAAAGATCTTGAAACTAGATTCACTATCATTAGACAGAGGGTCAAACATTACCTTGAAGGAGATATAGAGCCAGGAGGCTCAACACTGTTACTAAGTTGAGTACAGTGAAGTCTAGCTAAAGACATTAAAGAAGCGCTTGTTGGGAGGCAACCAACCTTACTCAACCATATTTATTTTATTTTTTCCTTTCAGTTGTCAGAGACATGATCATGTGCACCAGTCAAGAGACAGAATGCACAACAGTGAAAATAGAACACTCCGGAAAGAGTGTTAAAGTTGAACGCCAGCTAGGGTATCCCTGCTAGGCGTTCAACGCTCCAAGAGGGGAGCATCGTTGGCGTTGCACGCCAGCCAGGAAGCAGCCCCTGGGTGTTCAAACGCCAATGCAAAGAAGTAGGGAATCTGGAATTCTCTATCCTCTCAAGACCAAGAGGTCCCACAGAAGCTCTACCTACCCCACCTTCTTCTTCCCCATTGATCATATTTGCTCGAGGGCGAGTAAAACTCTTAAGTTTGGTGTTGCAAAAGCTCTGTTTTGTGACTTCTACCACTCTTAAGTATAGAAGAAGAGGATGGAGCAAACCAGAGTGCGTGCACATGAGCCTGTGCAGCCATCTCAACAAAGACAAAGGAGTGATATAGAAGAGATTAAGTAGCACATGTAATCCTCAAGGAGGAGCACTGGCCACCATCATTCAGGTGGATTCGATCTCTTTATCTCCTTTTTTGTTATTTTTTTATTTTCTGTCTGTTTATTCTATTCTCTTATTCTAGTTGCATGATCATTTGCATTGATGCCTTTAAGTTGTAAAATGTTCCACATATCTTTCACTTTGCTTAAATGAAAAATTTTTTTAATTGAAAAGAATTGAGAGATGCATAAATTTCAAGTTTAAAATAAGACTAGTTTAACTAGTTTGATGTGGTGTCATTTGCTTTTGTCTTCTGAATGTATGATTAAAAAGTGCATATTTGAAGTTGTAACTTTAGAATGTTGGCTCATGAAAGAATAAGGAAAAAGGAAAAGTATTATTGATAATATGAAAAATCTGAAAATTGATTCTTGAAGCAAGAAAAAGTAGCAAAAAGCAAAAGAAAAAGCATGTTGAAAAAAATGAAAAAAATTACTATGCATGCAAAAAAAAATGAAAAGTAAAAAAATCTATTACTGCCCAAAAATGCAGGAAAAGGAGGGTAGATTGAAAAAGCTAGTAACCCTTTAAACCAAAAGGCAAGGGTAAAAGGACCCAAGGCTTTGAGCATTAATGGATAGGAGGGCCCAAAGGAATAAAATCCTGGCCTAAGCAGCTAAACCAAGTTGTCTGATAAACCACTATTTCATGGTTTATATTGTGTTTAAATTGTGTGGTTTTATCATGATCTTTGCCCACTTATTCATTAAATAACCATGCATTTGTATTTCTTTCCTAAAGATGCTTTATGGTTGAAAACTTGCTTCCTAGAGACTTTTAATCATGTATTTTATTTCTCCCTTATTCCATTCGATGCCGTGATCTGTGTGTTAAGTGTTTCAGGCTTTATAGGGCATGAATGAGTTGGAGATTGGTAGGGAAGCCTGCAAAAATGGAAGGAACACAAAAAAATGAGGAGATGACCAGCGGAAGCGATGTGGCCGCATAGATGACGCGACCGCGCGAAAGAGAGCAATTTGAAGCGACGCGGCTGCATGGATGACGCGACCGCGCGGCATGGAACAGCACGAGTGACGCGGCCGCATGGACGACGCATCCGCATGGCAAAGCAGAAACGCGAATGACGCGTCCGCATGAGCGACGCGATCGCGTAACATGCGCGATCTGCATAATTTGCAGATTCGCTGGGGGCGATTTCGGGCCCTATTTTGACCCAGTTTTCGGCCCGGAACAGCAGACTAGAGCCAGAGAACATACAGAAACCAAAAACAACATTCATTCTACACAGTTTTAGTTTTTAGATCTAGTTTTACTCCTCCTCTAGGTTTTCTCTCTACACATTCATAGTTCTTAGGATTTTAGTTTTCTCTAGCCTTTTGCATTGGGATATTGAGAAGAGTTATTACCTCATCAAGACTTCGTCATTCTAGTTCGTTTTCTTTACTTGGCTTACTTTTCCATGTTCCTTGCTTTGTTTAATTTTACCATTGGAATATTTTTAGGATTATTTAATACAAGGATCACTTTTATTTTTAATTGATTATTTTCAATTTTTATTTATAATGTCTTTCTTTAATTCCTTTTCATATGCTACGAATTTTACCTTTACAATGAGTGAGTAGTTCCCTAACTTGATGGGGAGTTGATTGAAGGAACCCTTGAGTTGGAAGGTTCAAGAGAAAGATTGCAATTGGGTTATTGTTGGATTGCTCTCTAATTCCTAACACCAATCCTCCCCAGAGTGGATTGGGACTTGTGAATAGAACAGCATTCCAACTTGTTTTACCTCCCTTTACTTAGTAAAGGATAACTAAACAAAATAACTCTCAATTCTCAATTAACCTTAAGAGTGTTCCATCAAGAATAGGGCTTCCATGTAATCAACTCCTAGTCAAGGCTTTTATTTATATTGTTCAATTTCATCAATTTAATTTCTTGTTTACTCAACTCAACCCTTTTCAAAAACATCTGATTAATAAAATAGCACCCTTTCCTACAACTCGTTGGGAGACGACCTGGGATTCATACTCCTAGTATTTTAAATTTCAATTTTCTGTGACACCTTTCTAAATTGATAGGCGGATTTCCGGCGAATTAAAAACTATACTTGCAACGTATATATTTTAATAATTTTTATTTCGCTAATTTCTGCTCGCATCAATTTTTGGCGCCGTTGCCGGGGAGTTGCAATAGAGTGCTAAAGTTATTAATTGGAATTTATTTATTTGCATTTTATTTTATTTTGCTACTATGACCTGCCTGTTTCTTTCGTCAAATGACGCATTCACTTCCTGATCCGCGCTTGCTAATATTCGATCCGGAAATTGAAAGGACTATTTCACGAATAAGGCGAGCTCGGCGTCGGTTAGTCCGCTCCGAGTGCGGATCTGAAAGTGAACTTGAGAAAGAAACCAGCTCCCGTTCTACTGATTCGGTTGATTCACGTGCAGACGACATGGCAGAACCTAGGAGAGTTACCATCCAGGAGGAAGGAGCCCCTAATTTTACAATGCAACTGTTTCAAGCGCATCACCCAGCAGTGGCTACAGATTTTGAAATAAAGACCGCACTGCTCAATTTGATGCCCAAGTTTCATGGCTTACTTGCTCAAGAGCCCATCAAGCACCTGAGAGATTTCCAGGCAGCCTGTTCTACTGTCAGGCGTGATGGTACAGATGAAACTTCAATCCTGCTGAAAGCTTTTCCATTTTCTCTTGAGGGAAAAGCAAGAGAGTGGTACTACACTCAACCCCTAGCAAATGTATCCAACTGGGATACGCTCAGAAAAGAGTTTTTGGAGAAATTCTTTCCATCTGAAGTTACTGATAAAATAAGGAAAGACATCTCCACGATTGTTCAAGATGACAACGAGACTCTCTTTGAATATTGGGAGCACTTCAATAATCTTCTGGATGCATGCCCCCACCACATGATTGACAAGATAGTGTTACTCAGTTATGTCACACAGGGCATGAGGCCCCAAGATAAGACCACATTGGAAAGTGCTAGAAATGGGTCTATGAAGAAGTACAAGACCACTGATGAGGCATGGCAATTGATCAACGACTTAGCTGAATCCACTAGGAACCACAAACAGAAGCAAGCCCGCTCAAAAGCTGTTGCAGAAGTATCCTCTAGCAGAGAGACTGCTGCTCTAACTCAGAGTATCTATGAGATGACCAACTTGCTGAAGCAGATGCAATTGAATCAACAACAAGTTCAGCAAGCTCAACCTTCTTCAGTACAGCAAAGCCAACAGCTAGTCCCAGAAAGAGTTTGCGGAATTTGTGCTGATTATAGCCATTATACTGATGAATGCCTGCAACTCCAACAGGAAGACAACATGGTGGCATCTACCCATAACTTCTATGACCGCCCCAACCAAGGGTACAATCAAGGTGGAAATAATAACCATGGATGGCAGGACAATTCTAACCAGAATTGGAGGGACAACAATAACAGAGGAGGCAGAGATAATCAGGAAAATCAGAGGTGGAATAATAATAACAACAGGTAGCAGAACCAACCTCACAGAGCACCTCACTTGAGACAATCCCAAGAACCACAGAATACCCAACAGCAGACCTCTCAATTTACTCACCCTTCTTCATCTCCTAATGAAGAGTAACTAAAATTTTTTGAGCGAAGTCAACAGACCATGGAAAATAACATTAATGCCAGTCTGAATGGTCTGGCCGCTACCCTGCAAGCTCTTGTCTCACAGATTGGATCAATGCAAAATTCCAGTAACCAACCTTCAAGCTCCACTGGAATCCCCTCTCAACCATTACCCAATCCAAAGGGAGGCATTAATGCCATCATCCTGAGGTTCGGAACCACACTGCAGGAGAGGAATCAGGAGGAGCCAAGCTCACCAGACCATGCCTCAGCTGAAGAGGTAGTAGAAATAGAAGATGTCGAAGAAGAAGAAGTGCAACCACAAGAGGAAGCACCAAAAGGCGCAGACACTGCAGAAAATACTACTCCCATTCCCTTTCCACAACTTGCAAGGAAGCCCAGGAAGCAACTCGAACCCGATCCCAAAATAGTAGAAATATTCAAAAAGGTTGAGGTAATCGTTCCTCTTTTTGATGTTATTCAACAAGTACCTAAATATGCAAAGTTTCTAAAAGATTTATGTATACATAAAGACAAAATTCATGAATTAGAAACTATTCCTTTAGGTAGTTCCATATCTGCTTTAATGGGAGGATTACCTGAAAAATGTAGTGACCCAGGTCCTTGTATAGTTAGTTGTACTATTAGTGGTGTAGTAATTTATGATTGCATGTGTGATTTAGGAGCATGTGTTAGTATAATGCCTTTGTCTATATATGATATTTTGAGGCTCCCTCCCTTAAAAAGGTCGGCAGCTCATTTTGTGTTAGCAGATAAAAGCATTATTACAGTGGCTGGAGTTGCTGAAGATGTTTTGGTGAACATTAAAGGGCTTACATTTCCCACTGATTTTTATATCTTGGAGATTCCCCATAATGACTCAGATAGGCCATCATCAATCCTACTTGGAAGACCATTTCTGAAGACATCAAAATTCAAATTGGATGCTTTTTTCAGGAACATACTCTTTTGAAATAGATGGCCGAATAGTAATCTTCAATCTGAATGGAGTCATAAACAACCCTCCAGAAGATCATTCTATCTTCCAGTGTGATGTCATAGATGAAACTGTAGCTGCAGTTCACAAGGAAGAATTAGAAGAGAGGCACACTGGACAAGGTCCAAGTGTGGGGACCCTCTTAACTGACAATGAGGGCATTTCGCCATTTTCACAAGCTCCAGATAATCCAGAGCCTACCCATGATCAGAAGTTAGAATTGAAACCCCTCCCTCCACATCTCAAATATGCTTATCTTGAAGATGAGCAGAAGTTTCCGGTCATCATTGCAAGGGAACTTACTTCTCAACAAGAAAAGCAGTTACTTGATGTACTGAGGAAGCACAAGAAGGCAATTGGGTGGAGTTTGGCATACATAGTAGGCATCAACCCTCAAGTATGTGAGCACAGAATATTTTTAGAAGAGGGAGCAAGACCTGTCCGTCAACCCCAAAGAAGATTGAACCCCACTATCTTGGAAGTTGTCAAAAAATAAGTGACCAGACTATTGGAAGCAGATATCATCTATCCCATCTCAGACAGCAAATGGGTTAGCCCAGTACAAGTGGTGCCCAAGAAGTCTGGAGTCACTACAGTGAAGAATGAGCATGGAGAGCTCATAGCAACTAGAGTTCAGAAGGCTTGGAGAGTCTGCATTGATTACAGGCGTCTCAACCAAGCTACCCGTAAGGATCACTACCCACTTCCATTCATTGATCAAATGCTGGATCGCCTATCAGGTAAATCCCATTATTGCTTTTTAGATGGTTACACAGGTTATTTCCAGATTCATATAGCTCCTGACGATCAGGAAAAGACCACTTTTACATGTCCTTTTGGGACTTATGCTTACAGGAGAATGCCCTTTGGCTTGTGCAATGCACCAGCTACTTTCCAAAGGTGTATGATGAGTCATTTCTCTGATCTTATTGAGGACTATATGGAGGTTTTTATGGATGATTTTAGCATTTATGGTGATTCTTTTAGCCTTTGCTTGGATGGATTATCTAGAGTATTAGATAGATGTGTTAATACAAACCTTGTATTGAATTTTGAAAAATGTCATTTTATGGTGAAACAAGGGATTGTATTAGGACATGTGGTATCTAATACTGGCATTTCTGTAGACCCAGCAAAGGTGAATATTATTTCTAGTTTACCTTACCCCTCTTCGGTGAGGGAAGTCCGTTCGTTCCTTGGCCATGCAGGTTTTTACAAGAGATTTATTAAGGACTTCAGTAAGGTAGCACTTCCCTTATCCAGATTACTGCAGAAGGATATTGAGGTCGAGTTTAGTGATGATTGCAAACAAGCGTTTGATAAGCTGAAGACCGCCCTGACTCAAGCTCCAATTGTGAAAGGACCAGACTGGAGCCAGCCGTTTGAAATCATGTGCGATGCTTCCAACCATGCAGTAGGAGCAGCGCTGGCTCAGAGCGAAGGTAAGGATCCTTTTGTTATTGCTTATGCATCTAAGACTTTAGACACTGCCCAGTCCAATTATACTACTATTGAGAAAGAGCTTCTCGCTATTGTTTTTGCTCTAGATAAATACCGAGCTTATTTACTCGCTATTTCATGGTTTATATTGTGTTTAAATTGTGTGGTTTTATCATGATCTTTGCCCACTTATTCATTAAATAAGCATGCATTTGTATTTCCTTCCTAAAGATGCTTTATGGTTGAAAACATGCTTCCTAGAGACTTTTAATCATGTATTTTATTTCTCCCTTATTCCATTCGATGCCGTGATCTGTGTGTTAAGTGTTTCAGGCTTTATAGGGCATGAATGAGTTGGAGATTGGTAGGGAAGCCTGCAAAAATGGAAGGAACACAAAAAATTGAGGAGATGACCAGCGAGAAGCGACGCGGCCGCATGGATGACGCGACCGTGCGGCATGGAATAGCACGAGTGACGCGGCCGCATGGATGACGCGTCTGCGTGGCAAAGCAGAAACGCGAATGACGCGTCCGCATGAGTGATGCGATCGCGTGACGTGCACGATCTGCATAATTTACAGATTCGCTGGGGGCGATTTCGGGCCCTATTTTGACCCAGTTTTGGGCCCGGAACAGCAGACTAGAGCCAGAGAACATGCAAAAACCAAAAAATAACATTCATTCTACACAGTTTTAGTTTTTAGATCTAGTTTTACTCCTCCTCTAGGTTTTCTCTCTACACATTCATAGTTCTTAGGATTTTAGTTTTCTCTAGCCTTTTGCATTGGGATATTGAGAAGAGTTATTACCTCATCAAGACTTCGTCATTCTAGTTCGTTTTCTTTACTTGGCTTACTCTTCCATGTTCCTTGCTTTGTTTAATTTTACCATTGGAATATTTTTAGGATTATTTAATACAAGGATCACTTTTATTTTTAATTGATTATTTTCAATTTTTATTTATAATGTCTTTCTTTAATTCCTTTTCATATGCTACGAATTTTACCTTTACAATGAGTGAGTAGTTCCCTAACTTGATGGGGAGTTGATTGAAAGGAACCCTTGAGTTGGAAGGTTCAAGAGAAAGATTACAATTGGGTTATTGTTGGATTGCTCTCTAATTCCTAACACCAATCCTCCCAGAGTGGATTGGGACTTGTGAATAGAACAGCATTCCAACTTGTTTTACCTCCCTTTACTTAGTAAAGGATAACTAAACGAAATAACTCTCAATTCTCAATTAACCTTAAGAGTGTTCCATCAAGAATAGGGCTTCCATGTAATCAACTCCTAGTCAAGGCTTTTATTTATATTGTTCAATTTCATCAATTTAATTTCCTGTTTACTCAACTCAACCCTTTTCAAAAACATCTGATTAATAAAATAGCACCCTTTCCTACAACTTGTTGGGAGACGACCTGGGATTCATACTCCTAGTATTTTAAATTTCAATTTTCTGTGACACCTTTCTAAATTGATAGGCGGATTTCTGGCGAATTAAGAACTATACTTGCAACTTATATATTTTAATAATTTTTAATTCGCTAATTTATGCTCGCATCATTGTCCCTAACAATGTGCTTGTGGCGTGAAGGTGTCAAGTAAAATGCTTGAGACTGAGCGGGTAAAGTTGTGGTCCAAAGAAAAAAGGGTGTGCTTAAGAACTCTGAACACCTCTATCTGGGGACTCTAGCAAAGCTGAGTCACAGTCTGAAAAGGTTTACCCAGATAAAATGTTTGTGGCATGAATGTATCCGGTGGTGATACAGGAAAAAAGAGTGCCTAAGGTCACGGTCAAGACTCTGAATGCTGTGTTCAAGAATTAAAATAAGCTTAACTAGGTAAGTCAATAATATCATATGGATTCTATGTTCCTAAGGATGCCAACATCTCTGAGTTTCAATGGATAGTGAGATGGCAAAACTATTCAGAAGCAAAAAGCTACTAAGTCCCGCTCATCTGATTTTAACTAAGCTTCATTTGAAACTTAGAAATTTATTGTATCTTAATTTTCTTTTTATCCTACAGTGTTTTTATTTGCTTGGGGACAAGCAACGGTTTAAGTTTGATATTGTGATGAGCGGATATTTTATACACTTTTTGACATCATTTTCATATAGTTTTTAGTAGTTTTTATTGAGTTTTTGTAGGTTTTAGTGTTAAATTCACATTTTTGGATTCTACTATGAGTTTTTGTGTTTTAGGACAATTTCTGAAAATTTTTGGCTGAAATTGAGAAGCTAGAGCAGAAGTCTAATTTAGAGACAGAAAAAGCACTACAGATGCTGTCCAGATCTGACCTGCCTGCACTCGGAAGAGCTTTCTTGGAGCTGCAAAAGTCCAAATGGAATGCTCTCATTGGCTATGGAAGACTGACTTCCAGATCTTTCCAGAAATATATAATAGCCCATGCTTTGCTTTAGATTAGAAGGCCCAAAACTGGCGTTCAACGCTAGCTTCCTGCCCTCTTTCTGCCCTCTTTCCTACAACTCGTTGGGAGACGACCTGGGATTCATACTCCTAGTATTTTAAATTTCAATTTTCTGTGACACCTTTCTAAATTGATAGGCGGATTTCCGGCGAATTAAGAACTATACTTGCAACGTATATATTTTAATAATTTTTATTTCGCTAATTTCTGCTCGCATCAATTTTTGGCGCCGTTGCCGGGGAGTTGCAATAGAGTGCTAAAGTTATTAATTGGAATTTATTTATTTGCATTTTATTTTATTTTGCTACTATGACCTGCCTGTTTCTTTTGTCAAATGACGCATTCACTTCCTGATCCGCGCTTGCTAATATTCGATCCGGAAATTGAAAGGACTATTTCACGAATAAGGCGAGCTCGGCGTCGGTTAGTCCGCTCCGAGTGCGGATCTGAAAGTGAACTTGAGAAAGAAACCAGCTCCCGTTCTACTGATTCGGTTGATTCACGTGCAGACGACATGGCAGAACCTAGGAGAGTTACCATCCAGGAGGAAGGAGCCCCTAATTTTACAATGCAACTGTTTCAAGCGCATCACCCAGCAGTGGCTACAGATTTTGAAATAAAGACCGCACTGCTCAATTTGATGCCCAAGTTTCATGGCTTACTTGCTCAAGAGCCCATCAAACACCTGAGAGATTTCCAGGCAGCCTGTTCTACTGTCAGGCGTGATGGTACAGATGAAACTTCAATCCTGCTGAAAGCTTTTCCATTTTCTCTTGAGGGAAAAGCAAGAGAGTGGTACTACACTCAACCCCTAGCAAATGTATCCAACTGGGATACGCTCAGAAAAGAGTTTTTGGAGAAATTCTTTCCATCTGAAGTTACTGATAAAATAAGGAAAGACATCTCCACGATTGTTCAAGATGACAACGAGACTCTCTTTGAATATTGGGAGCACTTCAATAATCTTCTGGATGCATGCCCCCACCACATGATTGACAAGATAGTGTTACTCAGTTATGTCACACAGGGCATGAGGCCCCAAGATAAGACCACATTGGAAAGTGCTAGAAATGGGTCTATGAAGAAGTACAAGACCACTGATGAGGCATGGCAATTGATCAACGACTTAGCTGAATCCACTAGGAACCACAAACAGAAGCAAGCCCGCTCAAAAGCTGTTGCAGAAGTATCCTCTAGCAGAGAGACTGCTGCTCTAACTCAGAGTATCTATGAGATGACCAACTTGCTGAAGCAGATGCAATTGAATCAACAACAAGTTCAGCAAGCTCAACCTTCTTCAGTACAGCAAAGCCAACAGCTAGTCCCACAAAGAGTTTGCGGAATTTGTGCTGATTATAGCCATTATACTGATGAATGCCCGCAACTCCAACAGGAAGACAACATGGTGGCATCTACCCATAACTTCTATGACCGCCCCAACCAAGGGTACAATCAAGGTGGAAATAATAACCATGGATGGCAGGACAATTCTAACCAGAATTGGAGGGACAACAATAACAGAGGAGGCAGAGATAATCAGGAAAATCAGAGGTGGAATAATAATAACAACAGGCAGCAGAACCAACCTCACAGAGCACCTCACTTGAGACAATCCCAAGGACCACAGAATACCCAACAGCAGACCTCTCAATTTACTCACCCTTCTTCATCTCCTAATGAAGAGTTACTAAAATTTTTTGAGCGAAGTCAACAGACCATGGAAAATAACATTAATGCCAGTCTGAATGGTCTGGCCGCTACCCTGCAAGCTCTTGTCTCACAGATTGGATCAATGCAAAATTCCAGTAACCAACCTTCAAGCTCCACTGGAATCCCCTCTCAACCATTACCCAATCCAAAGGGAGGCATTAATGCCATCATCCTGAGGTTCGGAACCACACTGCAGGAGAGGAATCAGGAGGAGCCAAGCTCACCAGACCATGCCTCAGCTGAAGAGGTAGTAGAAATAGAAGATGTCGAAGAAGAAGAAGTGCAACCACAAGAGGAAGCACCAAAAGGCGCAGACACTGCAGAAAATACTACTCCCATTCCCTTTCCACAACTTGCAAGGAAGCCCAGGAAGCAACTCGAACCCGATCCCAAAATGGTAGAAATATTCAAAAAGGTTGAGGTAATCATTCCTCTTTTTGATGTTATTCAACAAGTACCTAAATATGCAAAGTTTCTAAAAGATTTATGTATACATAAAGACAAAATTCATGAATTAGAAACTATTCCTTTAGGTAGTTCCATATCTGCTTTAATGGGAGGATTACCTGAAAAATGTAGTGACCCAGGTCCTTGTATAGTTAGTTGTACTATTAGTGGTGTAGTAATTTATGATTGCATGTGTGATTTAGGAGCATGTGTTAGTATAATGCCTTTGTCTATATATGATATTTTGAGGCTCCCTCCCTTAAAAAGGTCGGCAGCTCATTTTGTGTTAGCAGATAAAAGCATTATTACAGTGGCTGGAGTTGCTGAAGATGTTTTGGTGAACATTAAAGGGCTTACATTTCCCACTGATTTTTATATCTTGGAGATTCCCCATAATGACTCAGATAGGCCATCATCAATCCTACTTGGAAGACCATTTCTGAAGACATCAAAATTCAAATTGGATGCTTTTTTCAGGAACATACTCTTTTGAAATAGATGGCCGAATAGTAATCTTCAATCTGAATGGAGTCATAAACAACCCTCCAGAAGATCATTCTATCTTCCAGTGTGATGTCATAGATGAAACTGTAGCTGCAGTTCACAAGGAAGAATTAGAAGAGAGGCACACTGGACAAGGTCCAAGTGTGGGGACCCTCTTAACTGACAATGAGGGCATTTCGCCATTTTCACAAGCTCCAGATAATCCAGAGCCTACCCATGATCAGAAGTTAGAATTGAAACCCCTCCCTCCATATCTCAAATATGCTTATCTTGAAGATGAGCAGAAGTTTCCGGTCATCATTGCAATGGAACTTACTTCTCAACAAGAAAAGCAGTTACTTGATGTACTGAGGAAGCACAAAAAGGCAATTGGGTGGAGTTTCGCATACATAGTAGGCATCAACCCTCAAGTATGTGAGCACAGAATATTTTTAGAAGAGGGAGCAAGACCTGTCCGTCAACCCCAAAGAAGATTGAACCCCACTATCTTGGAAGTTGTCAAAAAATAAGTGACCAGACTATTGGAAGCAGATATCATCTATCCCATCTCAGACAGCAAATGGGTTAGCCCAGTACAAGTGGTGCCCAAGAAGTCTGGAGTCACTACAGTGAAGAATGAGCATGGAGAGCTCATAGCAACTAGAGTTCAGAAGGCTTGGAGAGTCTGCATTGATTACAGGCGTCTCAACCAAGCTACCCGTAAGGATCACTACCCACTTCCATTCATTGATCAAATGCTGGATCGCCTATCAGGTAAATCCCATTATTTCTTTTTAGATGGTTACACAGGTTATTTCCAGATTCATATAGCTCCTGACGATCAGGAAAAGACCACTTTTACATGTCCTTTTGGGACTTATGCTTACAGGAGAATGCCCTTTGGCTTGTGCAATGCACCAGCTACTTTCCAAAGGTGTATGATGAGTCATTTCTCTGATCTTATTGAGGACTGTATGGAGGTTTTTATGGATGATTTTAGCATTTATGGTGATTCTTTTAGCCTTTGCTTGGATGGATTATCTAGAGTATTAGATAGATGTGTTAATACAAACCTTGTATTGAATTTTGAAAAATGTCATTTTATGGTGAAACAAGGGATTGTATTAGGACATGTGGTATCTAATACTGGCATTTCTGTAGACCCAGCAAAGGTGAATATTATTTCTAGTTTACCTTACCCCTCTTCGGTGAGGGAAGTCCGTTCGTTCCTTGGCCATGCAGGTTTTTACAAGAGATTTATTAAGGACTTCAGTAAGGTAGCACTTCCCTTATCCAGATTACTGCAGAAGGATATTGAGGTCGAGTTTAGTGATGATTGCAAACAAGCGTTTGATAAGCTGAAGACCGCCCTGACTCAAGCTCCAATTGTGAAAGGACCAGACTGGAGCCAGCCGTTTGAAATCATGTGCGATGCTTCCAACCATGCAGTAGGAGCAGCGCTGGCTCAGAGCGAAGGTAAGGATCCTTTTGTTATTGCTTATGCATCTAAGACTTTAGACACTGCCCAGTCCAATTATACTACTATTGAGAAAGAGCTTCTCGCTATTGTTTTTGCTCTAGATAAATACCGAGCTTATTTACTCGCTATTTCATGGTTTATATTGTGTTTAAATTGTGTGGTTTTATCATGATCTTTGCCCACTTATTCATTAAATAAGCATGCATTTGTATTTCCTTCCTAAAGATGCTTTATGGTTGAAAACATGCTTCCTAGAGACTTTTAATCATGTATTTTATTTCTCCCTTATTCCATTCGATGCCGTGATCTGTGTGTTAAGTGTTTCAGGCTTTATAGGGCATGAATGAGTTGGAGATTGGTAGGGAAGCCTGCAAAAATGGAAGGAACACAAAAAATTGAGGAGATGACCAGCGAGAAGCGACGCGGCCGCATGGATGACGCGACCGTGCGGCATGGAATAGCACGAGTGACGCGGCCGCATGGATGACGCGTCTGCGTGGCAAAGCAGAAACGCGAATGACGCGTCCGCATGAGTGATGCGATCGCGTGACGTACGCGATCTGCATAATTTACAGATTCGCTGGGGGCCATTTCGGGCCCTATTTTGACCCAGTTTTGGGCCCGGAACAGCAGACTAGAGCCAGAGAACATGCAGAAACCAAAAAATAACATTCATTCTACACAGTTTTAGTTTTTAGATCTAGTTTTACTCCTCCTCTAGGTTTTCTCTCTACACATTCATAGTTCTTAGGATTTTAGTTTTCTCTAGCCTTTTGCATTGGGATATTGAGAAGAGTTATTACCTCATCAAGACTTCGTCATTCTAGTTCGTTTTCTTTACTTGGCTTACTCTTCCATGTTCCTTGCTTTGTTTAATTTTACCATTGGAATATTTTTAGGATTATTTAATACAAGGATCACTTTTATTTTTAATTGATTATTTTCAATTTTTATTTATAATGTCTTTCTTTAATTCCTTTTCATATGCTACGAATTTTACCTTTACAATGAGTGAGTAGTTCCCTAACTTGATGGGGAGTTGATTGAAAGGAACCCTTGAGTTGGAAGGTTCAAGAGAAAGATTACAATTGGGTTATTGTTGGATTGCTCTCTAATTCCTAACACCAATCCTCCCAGAGTGGATTGGGACTTGTGAATAGAACAGCATTCCAACTTGTTTTACCTCCCTTTACTTAGTAAAGGATAACTAAACGAAATAACTCTCAATTCTCAATTAACCTTAAGAGTGTTCCATCAAGAATAGGGCTTCCATGTAATCAACTCCTAGTCAAGGCTTTTATTTATATTGTTCAATTTCATCAATTTAATTTCCTGTTTACTCAACTCAACCCTTTTCAAAAACATCTGATTAATAAAATAGCACCCTTTCCTACAACTTGTTGGGAGACGACCTGGGATTCATACTCCTAGTATTTTAAATTTCAATTTTCTGTGACACCTTTCTAAATTGATAGGCGGATTTCTGGCGAATTAAGAACTATACTTGCAACTTATATATTTTAATAATTTTTAATTCGCTAATTTATGCTCGCATCATTGTCCCTAACAATGTGCTTGTGGCGTGAAGGTGTCAAGTAAAATGCTTGAGACTGAGCGGGTAAAGTTGTGGTCCAAAGAAAAAAGGGTGTGCTTAAGAACTCTGAACACCTCTATCTGGGGACTCTAGCAAAGCTGAGTCACAGTCTGAAAAGGTTTACCCAGATAAAATGTTTGTGGCATGAATGTATCCGGTGGTGATACGGGAAAAAAGAGTGCCTAAGGTCACGGTCAAGACTCTGAATGCTGTGTTCAAGAATTAAAATAAGCTTAACTAGGTAAGTCAATAATATCATATGGATTCTATGTTCCTAAGGATGCCAACATCTCTGAGTTTCAATGGATAGTGAGATGCCAAAACTATTCAGAAGCAAAAAGCTACTAAGTCCCGCTCATCTGATTTTAACTAAGCTTCATTTGAAACTTAGAAATTTATTGTATCTTAATTTTCTTTTTATCCTACAGTGTTTTTATTTGCTTGGGGACAAGCAACGGTTTAAGTTTGATATTGTGATGAGCGGATATTTTATACACTTTTTGACATCATTTTCATATAGTTTTTAGTAGTTTTTATTGAGTTTTTGTAGGTTTTAGTGTTAAATTCACATTTTTGGATTCTACTATGAGTTTTTGTGTTTTAGGACAAGTTCTGAAAATTTTTGGCTGAAATTGAGAAGCTAGAGCAGAAGTCTAATTTAGAGACAGAAAAAGCACTACAGATGCTGTCCAGATCTGACCTGCCTGCACTCGGAAGAGCTTTCTTGGAGCTGCAAAAGTCCAAATGGAATGCTCTCATTGGCTATGGAAGACTGACTTCCAGATCTTTCCAGAAATATATAATAGCCCATGCTTTGCTTTAGATTAGAAGGCCCAAAACTGGCGTTCAACGCTAGCTTCCTGCCCTCTTTCTGGCGTCTAGCGCCTAAGGAGCAGAACCCAATGTCCAAACGCCAGAAGTGGATTTTAGCACTAAAAATACTGTTTTAACCTTACTACTCATTAGTTTAGTATTTAAGGGATTTAATTCATGTTATACAGATCATTCAGCATTATTTTCATTTTACCATTGTATTCTACCTCAGTATGAGTTTCTAAACCTCCTAGGTTGAGAGGAGGAGCCCTGCTGAGTCCTATGAATTAATAAAAGTACTACTGTTTCTTTTTAATCCATGTTTGATTAATTTGAGGATGTATATTCATAATTCATCGTGGTGAATAGGATAATCTAATCAATTAGCTCTGTTCATCACATTAAGATGAACGTGGCTGACAAACACCCGCGTCTACTTGGGTCAGAATGTGTCTTTCACCGGACAAGGACGACCAACATCTTGAATATACATATCTTAGACGGCTAATCCACGACTTCATTGGGGACTTCTCGAGACATCAGTTCAGCCAATTTTCAGGGAGATTAGGGTCTCTGTGGTAGAGGCTAGAACCCAAAGATGCAGCATTCTCTGATCCGGAAGATCCGACCTTGTCCGTTGCGATTTGAGTAGGATCATTAAGGAGAATAGCTTGCAGGAACTTCACTCTCAAGTAGAGATGGATCTACACTAACCCAGGGGTTCAGATCCAAAGGAGTATTAGCAGCTGCTCAAACCAGTGTCAATCACATACAGCTTGCCATTGAAGAAACCACTCACAAGCAAGGAGAGCAGTAGTACCAGAGTTAATTCAGAAAGGCATAGCAACTCCAACTTTCAGCTCTATTCCCAGCATATAATTCCTAATAGCTAATCCAATTGGTTTTACCCCCATTCAATATTTATGACATTTTATCTATCAACCTTCAAATCAAACAACTCCTTCTAATTCCACCTGACTAAGACCTGCAAGACAACCATGGCTTGCTTCAAGCCACAATCCTCGTGGGATCGTCCCTGACTCGCTCAGGTATTACTTGGATGACCCAGTTCACTTGCTGGAACAACAGTACGAAGGTGTTGGGATTCGTGCTACCACCTACCATGTTTGTACTTTCAGCTTCTTGTTCAAAAAGTTCTGTGAGGTTTCCTCCAGAGTGTTGTGCTTTAACTTGTTGTAAATGCCTCCTTATGGTCCTCTCAGGTTCAGGATCAGGATCAAAGTGAGGTTCTTTATCTCTATTCCTATTCATAAACAAGAGAAAGAAAACAAGAAAGAAAGAGAATAGGAGTTTCTATGTCAAAGTATAGAGTATTCCTAGTGAGATGTGAAGAAGAAAGAAGAATGAGGGTAGAGGAGTGAGAAGAAGAATTCGAATATTAAGAAGAAAAAAGGAAAATTAGTATTAAAATATTTTTGTTTTTATTTTATTTATTTATTTAATTCAAAAACAATAAGGAAATTAAAAGTCAAGACAACCAATTAACTAAAAAGATTTGAAAATTTTAAAGGTAGTTTTCAAAAAAGTAGAAAGAAAAAAGTCAAACAAAAATTTTGAAATTCAATTTTAAAAAGAAAGGGAAGATTTGAAATTAAAAAGTTCAAAATTAAAAAGAAGATAAGTTAGGTAAGTTTTAAAACTAAAAAGAGAAAGATAAGATAAAGATTTTAAAAGGAAGTTAAGAAAGATAAGATTTAAAATTAAAAAGATTTTGAAAATCAAATTTGAAAAGATAGTAAAGATTTAAAAAGATTTGAATTTTAAAATTTAAAAAGAAAGATACGATAGGAGAGAATCAAATTAAAAGAAAAGATTTGAAAGGATCTAAAAAGATAAGATTTGAAATTTGAAATTTGACTTTACTAACAAGAAAACATTAAACTTAAAAATTTTTAAATCAAGATAAGAAAATAAAGCAAGATTTTCAAAAATTTGAATAAAAGATAAAAGAAATATTTTTTATTTTTTTCGAATTAATGAAGAAAGAGAAAAACAACTAAAAGACATCAAACTTAAAATTTTTAGATCAAAGGACACTAGTTTTTCGAAAATTAAAAAGAAAAACACCAAAAGACACCAAATTTAAAAATTTTAAGATCAAACAAAGAAAAGAAACAAGAACAACTTGGGTACCAAGAAGAATACTTAAGAACATTTTTTGAATATTTTAAAGAAAAAGATGAAAACAGATGGGACACCAAACTTAAGAACTGACACTAGACTCAAACATGAGACAAAGAAAAGATGGACTTTGAAAAAGTTTTTGAAAAAGAAAACAAAAGACACAATTAAAAGTACCTAATCTAAGTAATAAGATAGTCCGGTAGTTTGTCAAACTCAAATAATCCCCGGCAACGGCTCAAAAAACTTGGTGCACGAAATTGACTCTGTAATATTCGCACAGATAGACTGGCAACTGCACCGAGTCATCCAAGTAATACCTCAGGTGAGTGAGAGTCGATCCCACGGAGATTGTTGGCTTGAACAAGCAATGGCTATCTTATAGATCTTAGTCAAGCAGATAGAAAATATAGTTGTTGTAAAAAACACATAAAAATAGAATAAATAAAGTTACTGGATAGATATGAAATCAGTGATGAGATAATGGTTGAGGCTTCGGAGATGCTTCCTCCTTCTGGATCAACTTTTCTCACTATCTACTTCAACTTCTGATGATTCATTCCATGGCAGGCTGTAAGTGACTAATGCCAGGTTAGTGGTCATTAATATCCTCTGCTTCAGATAAAACGCCAGGTCAGCGGTCATCTAATCTGAACGGGGGTGAAACTCCTGCAGTCCATTCCCTTGGTGATCCTACTCAAACCGCCACAAACAAGGTCGGATCTTCCGGATCAGAGAATGCTGCTCCATTGATTCTAGCCTATACCACAAAGGCCCTAATCGCACCATACCTCGGTTGAACTTATGTGTCCTAGTCCCCAATGAAGTCGTGGATTAGCTGTCTAAGAGATGTATAATCAAGCTTTTGGTTTAGTACTATCCCATCAAGGACTCGCAAGAACCCATGTAGAATAGGGATGACGGTCAAGTTACACTCCCAATTCATTCGGATAAAGAACGAAGATACATCTTAGAATAGAATCAAGCATAGATTGAAATAGAACGATGATATTATTAAGCCATAAGAATCAGCAGAGCTCCTAACCTTAATGATGCCTAGGCATCTTTGGCTAGTTTCACAAGCCATTTTCTTTAGTTTTTACTTGGTTTCATGCATTTTCTTAGTCAATAAGCAAGCATTTGGATAAGTAAAATATGAATGTCTTGATTCAATCAAACATTGTGAATTATAAACATTTTCATGAGATTAATGCAAGAATTACTTGATGCAATGAATGATGCATTATCTTGTGATTATGGCAAAGCTTTGAAGCATTTGTTTAGTTGGTGATAGGCAACGAGAAGCAAAGGAGAAGTAAAGGAGAAGTAGAGAAGAAGCAGAGGTTATGGCATTAGTGGCCAAGTTAGCCCACTAACGCCATGGTTAATGTTGGCTCTACAAGGAGAAGCTGGCGTTAGTGGCCAAGTTAGCCCACTAACGCCAGCACTAACGTTGCCAAGGAGAAGAAGCTACCGTTAATGGCCAAGTTAGCCCACTAACGCCAGTGTTAACGTGACTCAAGGATGAGAGGCAACGTTAGTGGCCAAAGTTGGCTCACCAACATGAATCAAGAAAGGAAGCAACGTTAGTGGCCTAAGTTGGCTCACTAACACTACAACATAAGAAGAGGTGTCAACGTTAATGTGCTAACGTTACCCAAGTTAGCACACTAACATCTTCGACTATTTCACATGTTGGAGCTGGAAAATTTAGCTAGTTTACGTACGCACGGAGTAGTGTGCGTACGCACAAGAGGAAAGTTGACTAGTGTGTGCACGCATGAGCCAGTGTGCGTACGCACACCAAGAAGAACGTTGATGGCCCCGTTAGTGTGCTAACGCCAGTACTAACGCTAGAATTTGTTTTGAAGGTAACGTTAGTAGCAGCGTTAGTGCATTAACAGTAGTGCTAATGCCTGTTTCGAAGAAGACTTGTGGCGTTAGCAAGGTTGTTAACACCAGTGCCAGTATCAGTTCCAAGGGCACACATGCACTCATGAGAACTTTAGTGAGTTAACGCCAGTGTTAACTTCAGAAAGAGCCACTCCTAACTTTGCTTCAACTAAGGCCAAAAGCCCACATCCAAGTACTTGATGACTCATCTGAAGATTGTATGTATAGGAAGGTTTTTGAACTTAGAAAAAAGGAGGTTACGAAGGCTGGGACCTGGAGGGGACTCTGAGAGAGAGGACCTAAATTAGGATTTTCTTTCTGCACTTAGTTTAGTTTTCATGTACTTTTCTTTTCTCTTTGAGTTTTCCAGAGCAATGATGAACTAAACCCCACATCATTAGGGGGAGGAGCTCTGTTGTAATTCAAATGAATTAATGAAATTCTTCTTCTTCTTAATCCGCTTGTTGTAGCTAAGAGATAACTTCCGTGCTGAATCGATCTATTCACTACCGGAAGGGCGTTTAGATCCATTGAATTTCTATGTGAGCCTCGGAAGGGGAATCATAGAAGTTAGTTTGAAGCTCTTTCTCTCACAACTTTCTTGATTAATAAATTCCTGGTTTGAATTGAGATCCTGAGAACTTGTGTGACTTATGGATAAGAGAATTGAACTTAACCTCTTCTCATGAACAATTAGATCAAGGAATTGGCAATTGGTTGTGTTAAGAGAAATTGGGTTGCTAAAGAATTGGGACTTAATTAATTACAATCCATCATAGATCTACTTCATATGATTGAGAATGAAGTTGAGACCTATTAATTCATGACGGATTACAATATCTCCAATCCCTAATGAATCTCACCCATTGTTATTCTTCATTCCAATTGCCTTAAGTTTCTTGATTTCTTTGATTCGCAGCTCCCAAAACCTATTTAAATTTCATGCAATTTACCTTTCATTGTCATTTACATTCTTTCTTTTACTTTCTTGTCAATTAAGTTTCAGCTCTTTTAATTTCCTGCCATTTAAGTTTCCGTTCTTTAGTTTCTTGTCATTTACGTTTCCGCCATTTACATTTCACAATTTACTTTCAACACTTTAATTTCTAGCAATTTACGTTGTGTTAATTCAATTTCACCAAAATCATCAACTATTAGTTTGATTAGATAAATCACCTAACTAAAGTTGCTTAATCCATCAATCCTTGTGGGATCGACCTCACTCAACAGTGAGTTATTACTTGATGATTCGGTATACTTGCCGAAGGGATTTGTGTTGTGCAAATTTTCCCGCATCACTTAACCTAGGAGGTTAGTGACCCATAGCTTACAATAATGTTCAAAAATGTCATATATGGTAAAAGTCTGTTGAACAAGTGTGATCCTTGTTCAATATATACTAATCTTATAACTAAGAATTACAGAAATAAGATGAACTAGTATTGTAGTGCAAAAATTCACTTTCTGGGCCCACTTGGTGAGTGTTTGGGCTGAGCTAAGGGTGACTCCACGAGCTAGTACCCTTCTTGGGCATTGAAGGCCAGCTTTAGACTCCTTTGTGGGCATTGGACATCAACTGCTCTCTTTTGGGCGTCCAACGCCAGGAAGAGGGTGAAGTGCTGGCGTTGAACGCCAGTTTTGGACCTTCATTTCCAGAGCAAAGTATGAACTATTATATATTGCTGGAAAGCCCTAGATGTTAGCTTTCCAATGCCATTACGAGCGTGCCATTTAAATTTCCGTAGCTCCAAAAATGCTCCTTCAAGTGCACGGAGGTCAGAATCCGATAGCATCTGCAGTCCTTTCTCTGTCTCTGACTCAGACTTTTTCCAAAACTCCTCAATTTCAACCAAAAATTACCTAAAATCATCATAAAACACAACAACTCAAAGTAGAATCCAAAAATATGAATTTTTCACTAAAACCTATGAAAATATAATAAAACTTAAACAAAACATAATAAAAACTATATGAAAATGATGCCAAAAAGCGTATAAAATATCCGCTCATCAGTTGTGTCGGAATCATGCGGCTACTGTGTGGAGGGCACGATCAGCCCTCACGTGTACGCATCAGTGACGCGTACACGTCACCCTTCTTTTGCTGACCCACGCATAACCGTCACCTTCCGTTTTCAAGTGCCAAGGCAGGATGCCTTGTTTCTTCTGCTCTTCCCGCTCTTCTTTTCTTATCCCTCCCCTATCTTTTCTATTTTCTTTTATTAAGTTGCATTTCATTACTTTTTTCTTTTTTGTTGCACTTTATTTTCTTATTTCTTGCCTATTCTTAGTTCTATTCTTTTCATTTTCTTGTATGTTTGCATTTGGTGTTGGACCACTACTCTCCATTTCTTTTATAAGTCCATTGGATTGTTTTGGTGCTACTTGCTCTATTAAATTCTCTTTTTGATGCTTGAGATATGCCTTAATATTTTAGTTGATTTCTCATGTACATGTCGCGACCATGTATGTGAGACACCTTATTCTTATTTGGCATTATTTCTCACTTGCACTTTATTAATTTTATATCTTTCTCTCTTGGCTTAATGTTTATCCTTTCTCCTCCTTTTCAAGAAGGTCGCCAAGAGAGAACGGATCAAGCTCCTAGGAAGGTAGCTAATCAGCAATTCCAATATCATCATCATCACCGCACACACCTTAGTTGTCTATCCCATCCATGGAGGAGTCCGACTCTCCGGAGTCTACGCCCGATTTTGGCAAGAAAGGGATCAAGAGGTGGACATGGGTCCCCTGTCACACCATCCTTAGGCCATTGAGAGTGGCGATTCCGAACCCACCTTGCTCATCTTTGAATGCACTGAGGATGGTGTAATCTTTAAGTATAGGAAGGTCGAGGACTAACTTTCGTGGGTAACTACTTCGTTTTCCAACACCAATTCTTAGTCTTCTTTGTTAGCTAGTTGTTGCATTGCATGATAGATTGCATGATAGTTAGAGTTTGTACATATTCTACCCATTTTTATGTTAGGAGTACTTGGTTGGAGTGATGATTCCTTTTCCAAGAAACTGTTTTAGGGCACCCTACCAATTTGAATAAATTTTTTGTTGTTGTGGAACTTGCTTGAAGAAATTAATTTTGGAACATGTTTTGGAACACATGCATAAGCTTGTGAGTTTTGAGCCTAATTGTGTGGTTACATCATATAACCACTATTTCATTCTTGTGTATATTATTCTCTTTCTATGATTGCAATCTTTGATTTGTTTTATTCTTTTTGTCCATTACTTGGTGTGTGAATGCATTTACATGATTGATGCCTTCATTTCAAAGAGCTCACTTACCCATATAGCCTTACCCTTTTATCCACCTTTGTTAACCAATTTTGAGCCTATGTTAAACCCCTTTTGTTCTTAATATTAGCACATTACTAGCCTTAAAGCGAAAAACAATAAATGTCTATGGATCTTTGAATAGCTTAGGCTAGTGAGAGTGTGTATCATTCAAGTGTGGGGAAATTCGGGAACATTGGTTGGGATAAAAGTGTTTTTTTGTATTTTTGTTGAAGATCTTGGAAATTGGGTACATACTCATGCATTAAGTGTTTAAACCTTATGTACTGATACTCTTGTATATATTTAATTTGAAAAAAAAAGAATAGAGAAAATAAAAAAATATATATAGAGAAAATGAAAAAAATATATAAAAATGAAAAGAAAAAGAGAAAAAGAAAAGCAATAAAAAGGGGACAAAATGCCCCAAAGTAGAATAATAATAACAATGCATATGGAATGTAAATTGAAAAGAATGCATGAGTGTGTGAAAAAGTGAGAATTATGGGTAGTTAAGTTTGCATTTGAATTTTATAGGTTGTTATATGTGTTAGGTGAGAGCTTAAGTTAATCAAAGATTCTAATTTCAAGCTCACTTAACCATATGCATCCTTACCTTTACCCTAGCCCCATTACAACCTATGGGAAAGTCCTCATGATATTTGTATGCATGCATTGTATAATTATTGATTGTTAGATGAAAAACAAATCTTGGAAAGTATGATTAGAGGATAATTAAGTGAATCAACCCTATACACTTGAGCGACTAGAGCGGATACACTTCTGGTGAGGGTTCGATGCTCAATTCCTTGTCCCTTGCTTTCACTAGCTTTCTTCTTGCAGTTTTGTTTATACTTCATTTTGATATTTGAATTGGTAGAATTCATGAATCATCATTCTATGTTAGCCCTACAAGTTCATATATTCTTGGAGATTGATTTGCTTTTAACCAAGTAAGTAGGAACATTTTGCATTTAGTTGCATTCATATAGATAGGTTGCATTTAATAAATCTTACCATTCCTCTTCACCCCTTTATAGCTTTTCTTGAGCTTAGAATGAGGACATGCTAATGTCTAAGTATGGGGAGATTGATAAACTACTATTTTATGGTTTATTTCGGATTGAATTAAGTGGATTTTGTCAACTATTTCCGCAGTTATTCATATAAATTGCATAGTTTTGTGAATCTTTCCTAATTCGTACTTAAGAATGAAAACAAGCTTCATAGGCCTTAAAATTGCTAGTTTTAATCCTCTCTTATTACCATTCGATGTTGTGATATGTTTGTTAAGTGCTTTCAGGGTTATAGGGCAAAAATGGCTTAGAGGATGGAAAAGAAGCATGCAAAAGATTTGAGAAGCTGGTCCCGACGCGTACGCATGGCTGACGTGTGCGCATGACCAAGAGCATCGTCCACCGATGCATACGCGTGACTGACGTGTACGCGTGACAAGCATCACGTGCCTCACCAAAAAGAAAACAATGGGGGCAATTTCTGAGCTGGTTTTTGTCCTAGTTTCAAGCCCATTCTGCAAATTAGAGGCTGGGAGTGAAGGAGGGAAGAGGCCATTCATTCAAACACACATTAGTTTTAGTTTTAGATAGATGTAGAATTCTAGAGAGAAGGGCTCTCTCATCTCTCTAGGTTTTTGGGTTCTTATTTCAATTTCTTCTTAGATCTAGTTTTTAATCTTGCTTCAATTTAGCTTTCCTTTACTTTTCATTGTTCTAGTATCTTAGTTTGTCTTCTTCTCTTGTTAATTTCCTTATATTGTTAATTTTAGTTCTTGAACTCTTTTGTCACTTTCAATTCTCTTTTAATGCAATTTTATGTTTCCATGTCTTTTTATGTTTACCTTAGTTGCTATTGTTAATTTCTTGCTTATGTTAGTCATAGCTTTTATTAATTCTTATATTTTATGATGTCTGCTTTTATTTCATTCTAGATGTTTGATGAAATGTTTCTTTTAGTTATGAGTTATATTTTCCTCTTCTTGGATTGGGTTGGTTAGTTCGGTGACCTTGAGTTGCTAATGTTTAAGTGATTGATAATTGGTGTCTATTGACACTAGTCTTCACTAATTCAATTAGTGAGTGGCTAGGACTTAAGGATTAGGATTGATGAAGCTCATTTGGCTTTCCTTCAATTGTTAGAGGATGACTAAATGGGATTGATCTTTGCAATTATCATATTGTGGTTAGTAACAAGGATAGTGATCCTTAACCATTAACCGTTGCTAAGACCTTTTACCATTTGAGTTTTCTTTCCCTTTGTTTGTTAATTGTCATTTAGTTTCTTGTTATTTACATCTCTTGTAAATCACCACCTCAACCCCCCAATTCCCTTAATAGTCAATAATTGAGCACTTCATTGCAATTCCTAGGGAGAACGACCCGGGATTAATACTCCCAGTTATTTTGATTTGTATTGTGACAAACCTTTTAAACTTTGATTGGGGATAAATTGTTGGTTTAAACTATGCTTACACCGAGGTTCTTTTCTATTGAGAAATTCTAGACCGACATTAATCCCCTATTAGTGTTTTTTTGTTTGTATTTCGTTTCAACTTTTTCTTCAAGGCTCCTAGATAATTCTCTTTTTCAATATATCTATATATGTATTTTATTTTTAGTGGTCGTAGTGCCTTGTCACCTCTGATTTACATCTTAGGCGTAAAGCTCTATGTGGTAGGGTGTTACAAGATCATCTCCGCCTCGAGTTTCTTTGGATAATTCGGCTGGAGGATCTTTGCATATGAAAAAGGCCACTGATGAAGTCTTGGAGTTGATTAAAATGGTAGCCAACAATCAATACCTCTATTCCTCTGAAAGATCAATGAGGAATAGAGTCATGGAGTTAGATGCTTTGGATATCATTTTAGCTCAGAATAAAGTCATGTCCCAACAAATTAATTCAATTACTTAACACTTAGGAGGAATACAAGTCTCGACAGTAAGGTCTTAAGAAAATTCCTATGGTGTGGGTAATAGACTATCTCATGGTGAAGGCATGGAGTATGGTCAATCTTCTCTAGAGCAAGTGAATTACATCAGCAATCCTTCAAGGCCCTTCAAAATAATCCCTTCTCCAAGACTTACAATCCTGGGTGGAAGAATCACCCAAATTTTTGTTGGGGAAATAAAAGTTAGAGGCCCAATATTTCAAAATCAACCATCAACACCTTCAATCCTTACCACCAAAACCTAAACAACCACCCTCAAAACCATTCTCGCCAACAACCACCTCCCACACAACTGATAAACCCCGATTTTGTGGTTTATCTTGTGCTTAATTTGGGAGATTTTATCACCTTTTCTCATATTTATTCAATGAAATAGCATGATTTTACAATTCTCCCTTGATTTGTGCTTAAATGTAAAAACATGCTCTTTAGGCCTTAAAATAGCTAAATTTAATTCACTTTAATTCCATTCGATGCCTTGATGTGTTTGTTGAGTGATTCTAGGTTCATAAGGCAAGTATTGGATGGAAGAAGTGAGGAGAAAAGCATACAAAGTGGGAGAACTCATAAAGAAATGAGGGAACTGTAAAGCTGTCAAGCCTGACCTCTTCGTACTCAAACGACCATAACTTGAGCTACAGAGGTCCAAATGAGGCAGTTTCAGTTGCGTTGGAAAGCTAACATTTGGGGCTTTGAAATGATATAAAATTTTCCATATGTTGCTTCGCATATAGGGGCGCGCACGTGCCATGTTCGCGTGCGTGCCGATGGAGCTGCGTGGGTCCACTTTTTGCACTTCGTTGGGGGTGATTTCTAGCTCATTTTGGGCCCAATCCAACTCATTTCTGATGCTATTGAACCTAAGGATTGAGGGGAGAATGAACCAAGTAGTCATAGTTTAGTTTTCTTCATGTTTTAGGATATAATTCATGAGAGAGAGGCTCTCTCCTCTCTTGAGATTTAGGATAGAAATTAGGATAAAGTTAGGTTAATCACTCTCAATTTTCTCTTTCAATTCTCTTTACATTTTAGTGTCTATTGTCTTTGTTCTTCTAGTTTCTCTTGTTAATCTCTTATTTTGCTCTCTTTTGTGTTGATGAACAATTGTTGGATCTTGATTTCCTTTAATGCAATTTTATGTTTCCATGTTTCTTTTATGTTTATCTTAGTTGTTATTGTTGATTTCTTGTTGATGATGGTTATGGATCTTGTTAATTTTTGCATTTGGTGATGTTTACTTACTCTAAGTGTTTGATGAAATGTTTCCTTTAGTTTTTGAGTAGTTTTCTTTACTCTTGGCCTAGGCTAAGGGAATTGAGTGACCTTGAGTCATTGGGTCTCAATGATTTGGTGATTTAAGAACCCTTGGTGATCAATTTGATACTCATTGACACTAACCTACTACTAATCTAATTAGTAGATAGGTTGGGACTTATGGGTTGATGTGATCAAAGCCATTTGACGTACTTCAAGTCTAGGAGTAGATACTACACACTTAAGACTTTTGGAAGTAGACTTAATGAGCTTGGTTCCTCATAATTATCAATGTATGGTTTGTTGACAAGGATGGTGATCTTAATTACAAATGTCTAGCCAAGAGTTCTTTCCATTTATTTTATTAGTTCTTATTATTTACTTTCTTGCTAATTACCAAATTAAACCCCCTTTCATCCTCAATGCCAATAATTGATCACTTCATTGCAATTCCTTGTGAGATGACCCAGAGTTTAAATACTTCGGTTAATTCTTATTTGGGGTTTGTACTTGTGACAACTCAAATTTTTGATGTGGGAATTATTTGTTGGTTTGGAGCTATGCTTACAACGAAGTTCTTATTTCTAGAAGAGAAATTCTGAACCATCACAACAAAACTCAATTATCAAAATGGCGCCGTTGCCGGGGAGTTCCAATGGTGTTATGTTATTGGCTATTGTGAATATTGTGAATATGTTTGCTTTTTGCTTATTTGTTAGTTTTTGTTAACTTTAGAACTTTGTTGCTTATTTTTGTTAGTTTTTGTTTCTCTTTGCTATTATGAATTCTCATTCTCACTTTGGCTATGAGTTTGGTTCAGATTATGTTGTAGGAAATGGGAGCTACAATGAGGATGTGCATCAAGGATTTGGGAATCAAAGATGGGAGGAGCCTCAAAGGATTGATCACCCTTCTTGGCAACAACAACCTTTGGATTCTTATGGGTATAATCCTAATCCTAATGCATATCAATCTAATGGATGTGGTGACCCTTATTGTGATTGTCAACAACCACCACTACATGCCTATGAACCACCCCCTCAACATGACCTTGAACCACCTTACTCACAAGCCCCTTTTCACCAAACACCTCCATATGACCCCAACCCATATCCACCATACCAACCACCTTGTGAACCATATGAACCATATGAAGAACCACCCTAATTTCACTACTAATACCCTTAAGAACCACCACCTCTATACTATTACCAAGATGAATTACCTCTCATGTATGATAACTTTCAACCACATAATGAATTTCTCTTTCCACCACAACCCTCCATGGAAGAACACCCATACCCATCCATCCAAGAACCAATGGATCGTCTCAATGAAACAATGGATCGGCTTCAAGTAATAATTCATCAAAAGGAGCAAGAGGAAGCCCAAAGGAGGAAGAATGAAGTTATCGAGGATAACCTTGCCAAAATTAAAGCCAACTTGGACTCATGGGACTCATGCAACAAGTAAAGTACCTCTACGGATGAATGTGAGGAATCAACCGAAGAAAGGAGCATGAAGGGGGATTTTGGAATCCCAAGATGAGGACAAGGAGATGGGGTATGTCTTACAACAAGTGGAGAGTGAAGAGATTGTTAATAAAGAAGAAGTGGTTAAAAGCCTAGGCAAAGTTGAACAAGAGGTGGATTTCAAACTTGAGAGCACTTCCACACCAAGTGATGTTGTTGATGATTTTGTGGAAGCTGTTGAATTTTCTTCCATTGAACTTGAAGATGATGTTGAGGAGGGTAATGTGTAACCTCCTAAGCATATAATGAATGATGAATAATTGGAAGAAGGTGAGCAAATAACAAATCTTCCTCTTAAAGATGATCCCACACCAACACAAGATCATTTGGTATTTGAGGAATCTTCTCCTATTGATATTGAGATAAATGTTGAGATAACTTCCACATTACCTCCATGTTGTGATATGAAGAGTAGGGAAGAGCTAGAAGAAATTGGTGAAGAGGTGGTTGAATATGAAAAACTTTGTCAAGAGGAAGAGGTTGAAGTTGAAAAAGCTTGCCAAGAGGTGGAGGTAGTCAAAGAAGAGCACAAGGGAATGGAACTTACAAGACCACTGGAGATGTCCCTTCCTAAGTCACCATCCAACATAACATTCAAGTGGGTAAAATCCTTATCTCTAATCTTTACTTTCCCACTTGAGTATGGTTTGCTTGAGATGGATGGGCAACTTAGAGCTCTTTGTGGAGTCAAGAGCAAAAGAGAATTTATTAGTGGGTGGAAATGCCAATCAAGGTTCCTTATGGTTAGAAACTCAAAGTCTAAGTGCAATGGTTGGTATAGTCCTCAACTAAAGGGGTCTAGGAAGATGCTTTGGTGTTTACTTGAGAATTCGGATCACTTGTCACCCAATTGGAATTGTGATGATCAACTTGAAGATGGGTGTGGAAACAAGATTTGGGATCCGGGAATATATGAAGATCAATTTTGGAAGCCCTTAGCTTGTGTGGAACTTCATCAAAGCTTGGTGCCATTGATCTTGAATTTTGGAGCTTACTTGAAGTCCAAGCATTGGTGGAAGTTTCAAGATGAGTTCAAGCATAAGCCACCATGACAAGGAGCTTCCCAAATGTCCAACTTAAGGACTTAAACTAAAAGTGCTAGGTGGGAGACACCCCACCATGGTAAACTTTTTCCATTCTCTTGTATATATATTTAATAAGTGATTGGAGTTGCCATTTTAGGTAGTTTTTGTTACTTTCTATACTCTTATGCATTTTGCTTTTATTGATAGGTTGTTTGTTGCATTCATGCTTTGATTAGAATAGTTGTTGTTAGATTGCATTTTGCTTGTAGTATAAGTTTTGTTTTTAGTACATTTGAAAATTTTTCAAAAAACCGAAAAGATTTTTTTTGTTAAATTTGATTTGTGATTGTTTTAGAATTCTTGTAGATTAGGAGAGTGTCATGTTTTTGAAAAAAAAAAGGGCATCTACGCGCGAGCGCACTGTGTGCGCGCGCCGGTGGTGCATCTCACACTCCTGGTACAAAAACCAGAGAGTTGTGCCAAAGTTGCGCATATTCTGTGCCCGCGACCTGACGCGCAAGCGTACATGACGCGTCCACGTCGCCTATCTCGCCTGCCCATCCACGCGCACGCGTGCGTGACGTGTACGCGTCGCCCTCCGCGCCCTGTTTTTCCCCTGTTCTGCCCTGTTTTCTTTTTCCCTTCTTCTCTTCTTTTCCTTCTAGTTTCTTCCTCTTTCTTTCTTCTTCTTTCTTCCTTTCTTACTTTCTTTTCAAAATTTTCACTCTTTATTTTTCTTATTTTCATCTTCTTTTATATGTTGCATTTGCATATTATCATTCATTGCATTTTAATTTTATTTTTATAGCTTGTTCTTATTTTCTTTTCTAAGTTCTTGTTTTAATAATGGTGTTGGATTCTTATATTCAATTGTTGAGAATTTATTGGTTAATCTTGGTGCTTTGTGACTTGTTTGGCATTAATTGTAATATTTTCTCTACACACAAGATTAGTGCTTTAGTCCTTCCTAACTCATGATCCCTTATTTTTGTACCTCATTATCATTGAGTTAGGATAGGACCTATTGCTCTCATGCTTCTCACTAATCTTGTTTGTGTCAATTATTGATTAAGCTTGATGCAACATGCTCTTCATATCACTTGCCTATGCTTTGACTTTACTCTTGCATCAAGTATTAGTTGATATGCCCTTAGCTTATATTGTTTTCTCACTTATATGTTGTAGCTACCATGTAGTGAGAACCTTACTCTTATTTGGCATTAGCCCTCGCCTATGTTCTATTTGCTTTGATATCTTTGTTGTAGGCTTAATTTTCTTTCTTTTTCTCTCCTTTGGGGTTGGCCACCAAGAAGGAAAGGAATGGAAAATCTTCAAATGGGACAACAAACAAGTTCACCCGCACAACCCTTTGAAGACACTCATCAATTGTAGCTACCCGTCCACCTTGCTCTTCTTTGCATGCACCGAGGACGATGCAATTTTCTAAGTGTGGGGTGGTCATCCGACCGACCTCCATGGGTAACAACTTCCTTTTTTAACACCAATTTTTAATTTTTGTCTTTGTTAGAATAGTTGTTGTATTGCATGATAGATTGCATGTTAGTTAGAATTTGTACATATTTTTACCACTTCCTTTTTAGGTTAGGACTACTTGGTTAGGGTGATGATTTCTTTTCCAAGAAACTGTTTTGAGGGTACCCTACCAATTTGAAAAAAATATTTTGTGTTGTACTTGCTTGAAGGATTTATTTCGGAACATGGTTTTTGAGCTAAGAACACAAGTATGTGAGTTTTGAGCCTAATTGTGTGGTTACATCATATAACCACTTATTTCCATTATTGTGTGCATTGTTCTCTTTCTATGATTGTGATCTTTAATTTTTTTGATTCTTTATGTCCATTGTTCCATGTATATATGCATTTATATGATTGAGGCCATCATTTCATTTAGCTCACTTACCCAAATAACCTATCTTTCATCAACCATTGTTAGCTAAATTTGAGCCTGTTTAATCCCTTTTGTTCTTAATTGTAGCACATCACTACCCATAAGCGAAAAACAATAAATGTCCTTAATTTGGATCTTTGATTAGCTTAGGCTAGTGAGGGTGTGTATCATTTGGGTATGGGAAACTTGGGACAATGGTTGAGATAAATGTATAATTTTTATTTTTGTGAAAAATATTGGGAATTGGGTACATATTCATGCACTATATGTAAAACCATATGCATTGATACATTTGTATATACTTTAGAAAACAAATGTAGAAAAATATATATATATATAAAATGAAAAAAATTATAGAAAAAGAAAAAAGAAAAATATATAGAAAAAGAAATAAAAAGGGGACAAAAATCCCAAAAGTAAAGTTCAATAAACATCAATGCATATGTGTGGTGAATTAAAGAGAATGGATGAGTATGTGAAAAAAAAGTGAATCATGGGTAGCTAGGTTGTGTATTAGAATTGTATAGGTTGTTACATGTGTTAGGTGAGAGCTTAGGCTAATCAAAGATACAAATTTCAAGCTCACTTGACCATATGCATCCTTACCTTGACCCTAGCCCCATTACAACCTATGAATAAGTCCTCATGATGAATGTATGCATGCATTGAGTAATTATTGATTGTTAGATGAAAAACAAATCTTAGAAAGCATGAATAGAAGAGAATTGAGTGATCGACCCTATACACTTGAGCGACTAGAGCGGATACACTTCCGGTGAGGGTTCGATGCTCAATTCCTTGTTCTCAGCTTTCATGAGCTTTTCTTCTTGCAAGTCTATTTAAACTTCATTTTGATATTTGAATTGGTAGGATTCATGAATCATCATACTACTTAGCCCTACATGTCCATATGTGTTCGTGGGGATTGATTTACTTTTAACCAAGTAGATAGAATCATTTTGCATTTAGTTGCATGCATGTAGATAGGTGCATATAGTTTATTTGCATTGAATAAATGTTCATAACCCTTTTCTTATCCTTCTTTATTCTTAGCATGAGGACATGCTTGGTTTAAGTGTGGGGAGATTTGATAAACCCCGATTTTGTGGTTTATCTTTTGCTTAATTTGGGGGATTTTATCACCTTTTCTCACATTTATTCAATGAAATAGCATGGTTTTGCAATTCTCCCTTGATTTGAGCTTAAATGTGAAAACATGCTTTTTAGACCTTAAAATAGCTAAATTTAATTCACTTTAATTCCATTCGATGCCTTGATGTGTTTATTGAGTGATTCCAGGTTCATAAGGCAAGTATTGGATGAAAGAAGTGAGGAGAAAACCATGCAAAGTGGGAGAACTCATGAAGAAATGAGGGAACCGTAAAGCTGTCAAGCCTGACCTCTTCGCACTCAATCGACCATAACTTGAGCTATAGAGGTCCAAATGAGGCAATTCCAATTGCGTTGAAAAGCCAACATCCGGGGCTTCGAAATAATAGAAAATTCGTCATTTGTTTCTTCACATATAAGGGCGCGCATGCACCATGTACGTGTGCGCGCCGATGGAGCTGCATGGGTCCACTTTTTGCACTTCGTTAGCAGCGATTTCCAGCTCATTTTGGGCCCAATCAAACTCATTTATGATGCTATTGAACCCAAGGATTGAGGGGGGAATGAACCAAGTAGTCATAGTTTAGTTTTTCATCATGTTTTAGGGAAGAATTCTAGAAAGAGAGGCTCTCTCCTCTCTCTAGATTTAGGATAGAAATTAGGGTAAAGTTAGGTTAATCACTCTCCAATTTCTCTTTCAATTCTTGTTTTGATTTTAATTCTCATTCTATTTTAATGTTCTATTGTCTTAATCTTCTTAGTTTCTCTTGTTAATTTCTTATTTTGCCTCTTTTATGTTGATGAACCATTGTTGGATCTTAATTTTCTTTAATGAAATTTTATGTTTTCATGCTCTTTTTTGTTTATCTTTATTGTTATTATTGATTTCTTGCTTATGTTAGTTATGGGTTTCCTTTAATTCTTGCATTTTACGATGTTTACTTTTCTTGCACACTAAGTGTTTGATAAAATGTTTCCTCTAGTTTTTGAGTAGTTTTCTTTACTCTTGGCCTAGGCTAAGGAAATTGAGTGACCTTGAGTCATTGGGTCTCAATGATTTGGTGATTTAAGAACCCTTGGTGATCAATTTGATACTCATTGACACCAACCCACTACTAATCTAATTAGTAGGTAGGTTGGGACTTATGGGTTGATGTGATCAAAGCCATTTGACGTACTTCAGGTCTAGGAGTAGATATTGCATACTTAAGACTTTTGGAAGTAGACTTAATGAGCTTGGCCTCTCATAATTATCAATATATAGTTTGCAGACAAGGATGGTGATCTCAATTACCTATGTCTAGCAAAGAGATCTTTTCCTTTATTTTATTAGTTCTTGTCATTTTACCTTCTTGTCATTTACTTTTCTTGTCAAACTATAAAATCAAACCCTCCCTTACATCTTCATAGCCAATAATCATACACTTCATTGTAATTCCTTGTGAGACGACCCAGAGTTCAAATACTTCGGTTAATTTTTATTGGAGTTTGTACTTGTGACAACCAAAATTTTGATTGGGAGGATTGTTTGTTGGTTTAGAACTATACTTGCAATGAGAATTCATTCATTTGAGGAAATTCTATACCATCACAATGATTCACTCATCAGCAACCCACTTAACAAGATTCTCAAAGGCTTTCTAGTCTTGAATTAGCCTTAGGAAAGCTATTCCAAGCCACTGTCTCATTTATGGAGGATACAAAGACCAACCTTAAGAATCAAGGAGCTTCATTGAGAAATTTGGAAGTGGAAGTGGGCCAAATTTCTCAATAGTTAGCAAAACCTACTCAAATGTTTCCAAGTGATACTATCCCAAACCCTGAAGAAGAATGTAAAACCATTAGTGGAAGGGTGCTGGGAAAGGAAGAAGATGAAACTCATGTTGCAAAGAATAAAGTAGGAGCTTCTAAGAGTGATAATTTACAAGCCTCCAAGCCTCCAAGGATGCACCAACAGAAATAAATTCAAGGATGCAAATTCAAGCCTTCAAGGATGCACCAACAGAAATAAATTCAAGCCTCCAAGGATGCACCAAAGGAGAAGATCCAAGTTCCTAAATTCAATCCAAGAATTTCATACCCTCAAAGATTGCAAAAAGAGGCCAAGGATCAACAATTTTCTAAGTTCCTGGAAGTCTTCAAAAAGTTCCAAATAAATATCCCTTTTGCTGAAGCTCTTGAACAAATGCCCTTATATGCAAAGCTCATGAAGGAGTTAATTTCCAAGAAAAGAAATTGGAGGGAGAATGAAACCGTGGTGCTTACCAAGGAGTGTAGTGCCATTATTCAAAAGAACCTGCCTGAGAAATTAAAGGATTCAGGAAGCTTTGTGATACCTTGCACCATTGGAGATGTGACTGTTGAAAGGGCTTTGTGTGATCTTGGAGCTCGTATTAATCTCATGCCATTATCCTTAATGTGAAAGCTCCAAATTGAAGAGGTAAAACCTACCCAAATCTCTTTACAACTTGATGACCATTCTTTGAAACTTCCTTTAGGTGTTGTTGAGAATTTACTGGTAAAGGTGAAGACGTTCATATTCCCTGCAGATTTTCTCATCTTGGATATGGAAGAGGATGTCAATGCCTCTATTATATTGGGGAGACCTTTTCTTGCTACAGGGAGAGCATTAATTGATGTTCAAAAAGGTGAATTAATATTAAGGGTGAATGATGAACACATTGTGCTCAATGTATTTAAAGCTCTACAGCATCCTAATGATTACACATATTGCATGAAAATTGACATCATTAATCCATTGGTGCAAGAGACATTAGAAGAAGAGGAACTTAATGAATCACTTAAGTCCTCTGTCAAAGTTGAAGTTGGTGAGATTGAAGAAAGAGCACTACCCAAGGAAGTATCATACATTCCTTCAACGAATGAGGGATCACTAAAGCTTGAATTAAAGCCTCTGCCTCCTTCTCTAAAATATGCTTTCCTTGGAGAGTCAGAGGCATATCCTGTGATCATTAATTCTTCATTGAACACTTGTGAAGAGGCGTTAATCAAGGTGCTAAAGGAACACAAGACAGCAATTGGATGGACTATTGGTGACCTTAAGGAAATAAGTCCTACTATGTATATACACAAAATTCCACTTGAAGAAGATGTTAAACCAATAGTGCAAGCACAAAGAAGCCTTAATCCTACAATGAAGGAAGTGGTCTAGAAGGAAGGGATGAAGTTGTTGGAAGCCGGCATCATTTACCCGATCTCTGATAGCCCTTGGGTGAGTCCGGTTCAAGTTGTTCCCAAGAAAAGAGGTGTGGCCGTGGTAGCCAATGACAAGAATGAACTCATTCCTACAAGGACTGTGCTAGGTGGAGGATGTGTATTGATTATAGGCGGCTCAACATAGTCACAAGGAAGGACCACTTCCCTCTTCCTTTTATTGATAAGATGTTAGAGAGGTTGGCCGGGCATGCTTTTTATTGCTTCTTGGATGGATACTCTGGCTACAACCAAATAGCGGTAGACCCTCATGGTCAAGAGAAAATAGTGGTCACATGCCCCTTTGGAGTCTTTGCTAATCGTCGTATGCCTTTTGATTTGTGCAATGCTCCTGTGACTTTCCAAAGGTGCATGCTTTCTATATTTTCTGATATGAATGAAAAATTTATTGAGGTTTTTATTGATGAATTCTCTGTTTATGGTGTTCCTTTGAAGCATTCTCACAACATCTAGCTTTAGTATTGAGAAGGTGCCAAGAAACTAACCTGGTTTTAAATTGGGAAGTGTCATTTTATGGTTACAGAAAGTATAGTTCTTGCGCACCGCATCTCAAGCAAAGGCATAGAAGTTGACAAAGCCAAGGTGGATGTCATTGAGAAGCTACCACCCCTTGTGAATACAAAAGGGATAACGAATTTCTTGGGTCATGCAGGCATCTATAGAAGATTCATTAAAAATTTTACCAAAATAGCAAAACCATTAAGTAATCTTCTAGTTACTGATGCTCCTTTTCATTCTGATGAAGAGTGCCTGCATGCCTTTAAAACTCTCAAGGCCAGGCTTATCCCTGCACCCATTATTGCTCCTCCTAATTGGATATTACCATTTGAATGGATGTGTGATGCAAGTGATGTTGCAATTGGAGCTGTTCTGGGACAAAGACAAGATAAACTTTTGCATGTTATATACTATACAATCAGGGTGCTCAATGATGCTCAAAGGAATTATACAATTATTGAGAATGAGCTACTTGCTATGGTATTCGCATTTGATAAGTTTAGATCCTATTTAGTTGGTTCAAAGATTATTGTTTACAATGATCACTTAGCTCTTAAGTACCTTTTGAATAAGCAGGATTCTAAACCAAGGTTGATTAGGTGAATGCTCCTCTTATAAGAGTTTGATATTGAAATCAGAGATAGAAAAGGTTCCGAGAATCAAGTAGCCGACTATCTCTCTCGAATTGAACTTGTGAAAGCTCAAGAAGCTCCACCTCCACTTGAGGATGAGTTTCTTGATGAGCATTTATATGTGATTCAAAATACACCATAGTTTGCTGATATGGCCAATTACAAGGCTGGAAGGATAATACTAAAGGAACTTACTAGGCAACAAATTAAAAAGTTACAACGTAATGCCAGCGGTATTTCCTTTGGGATGATCCATATTTGTTCAAGAGGTGTTCGGATAGCATTATCCGAAGATGTGTCTTAGAAGATGGGACTCTATAGATTCTTTGGCATTGCCATAGTTCTGAGTCTGGTGGGAATTTTGGTGGAGAAAAGACAGTGACAAAGGTCCTTCAATGCAGATTTTACTGGGCCACAATCTTCAAGGTTGCAAGGGAATTTGTGAAGAATTGTGATCCCTGTCAAAGAGCCAATGCCTTGATGTTTGAACTATTTGATTTTTAGGGCATACACTTCATGGGACCATTCCCTTCTTCCTACTCTAATAATTACATCTTGGTGGCTGTTGACTATGTCTCTAAATGGGTGGAGGCTGCACTTCTGGCCACCAATGATGCTAAGGTGGTGATGAGTTTCCTTAAGAAATATATCTTCAATAGCTTTGGTGTTCCCCGAATCTTAATCAGTGATGGCGGCAAAGTAGCCACTCCTTATCATCTTCAAACTAGTGGCCAAGTGAAGGTCTCTAATAGAGAACTCAAGAGAATTCTGGAGAAGACTGTGAGTTCTTCAAGGAAGGATTAGGCCAAGAAAATCATGATGCCCTTTAGGAATGCTGCACATTCTTTAAGATCCCAATTGGGATGTCGCCTTATCAACTTGTCTATGGCAAAGCCTATCACCTGCCAGTGGAATTAGAGCACAGAGCTTATTGAGCAACAAAGTTCCTGATCTTTGATGCAAAGGCGGCTGGGGAGAAACGGCTCCTTCAAATCAATGAACTTGATGAGTTTTGAATGGAGGCCTATGAGAATTCGCAGCTCTATAAAGAGAAGACCAAGATGTGGCATGATAAGAGGATAGCCTCAAGGACTTTTGTGACTGGACAATTAGTACTTCTATACTCCAGGTTGAAGCTCTACCGTGGAAAGCAAAAGTCTAGGAGGTCCAAACCTTTTACTATCAGCAAGGTCTCACCCTATGGTCATGTGGAGATTATGGAAGGCAAAGCCTAGAGGGGTGAACCATCAAGCTAGTGACATTAAAGAAGTGCTTGTTGGGAGGCAACCCAATGTTTAATATCATTTGATTTTATGTTTTTATTTATTTAAGTCTTACTTTTTGTCTTCTTTCATATTCTGCATGAACATTGATTTGAGTTGGTGTAAGAAAATTATGTATTGATACATGATCTAGGCTAAGTTAGGTGTGGTGGAGTTTTCACGTGGCACGTCACTCTTTCACGTACCACGGGGAGCTAAAATTTTGTTTACATAGCTTCTGTTAAGGCACAACGTGGTGCATGAAACAACCACGTACAATGTGGCTGAATTGCACACCCCCAGGGCATTCCGTAGACCCTGCATGAAACGTGTAAAAATCCACATCCCATACCAAAGAGGGGTCATGCATACGCATGCATGTGTGCGTACGCATGCAAGTGTGCGTACGCACCAGTTGCATTTCACGTCCTACATGAAGATTGTCACGTACAATGTGAAGCTCCAAAATTACTCCCAGGGGCACTTTTTCATTTCACGTACCACATTAATTTGACCCCGTCCCACGTCAAGCTATCATACCACCCCCTGGGACTTCTTTCATTCACGTACTATGTGAATTAAGTCATGTACCACGCCATACACAACATACACCTCTAGGGACACTCAAATTGTTGGTGTGCAACGTCCCACGCTATATATCAAAGTGGCATCCCATCTCCCATTTCATGCGCAACATGAGAACCTTAGCTCTTTACGCTAGGCACTACGCCACACTCCAGGATCAAGAAATCTTTGGTGTGTAACGTGATAACCATAGAGTATCACGCCATGTATCCTAGTGCACCCTTGGGACACCATTTTGAGCTCTAGTGTCCATGCATTATCCATTTTGATTTCATTTTGTTTATACCACAACCAAACATAAGTTTGGTGTAGTGGCCTCCATGCATGCAACATAAATGCACACCTAGCTCTTCACATCATGTACTTCATGCACAAATTACTTTTTTATTTTCTTTCATTTTATATTTGTTTTCCCTCCTTTGTTATCACTTGAAATTGTTTTTATATGTAGTGCCTATGACTACTCAAGGAATCAGGGAATCTCTACAAGCTCCATCATCATCACTATTGATCTGATCAAGGCACATGCATTGGCTCTCCTTTTTGCATGATTAACTCCAAAAGACATCAAAGCGATGCATACACCTCACCCTGCTAAACAAAGAATTAAAGATACTTGTCTTGGCTGGCTCACATATTACATGCATTGGTTCTTCTTTCCCCAGGCTAATAATCATTCCACACCATAATCCTTACAAATTTTGTCTTCACCCTCTTTATAGCCTCGGACACACCCTCACCCCGTTGCATCCCTTGGATGCCCACTTTCAATCCTCACCATTCATTTTACTATCCTCCATCACGATAAATACCATCACCCTTATCTCTTTATGCATCATGTTTCTTACCATCTTTTATCACTATCACCATAGTACTCCACATCCCTCCTTTCATTGTCATCACCATTCATTTATCTCCCTACTTTCCATCTTTCACTTCCCATTCTATCTTTGTTTTCTTTGCTTTGGAATAAGAAAATCATCTAAGTTTGGTGTTAGTTTTGATATAGCAAGCTACATCAAATATCATGGCTCCAAAGAAAGCCTCTACTTCAAACAAAAGATAGGGAAAGGAACCAATGGCAACTTTATATGACTTCACAAGGTTCCTTTTAAGCTTTCATGAAAATCTCTTTTACACTTCTATGTGTGGCAAGAAGATTATTTCTGAAGGACCTTTCCATCTAAGAAGGGGGGAGTACCCCAAAATCATGGATCAAATTGGGATGAGGAGGTGGCAAGTTCTCTATGACCCTATTCAAAGAGGGGCAACTTTTGATTCAAGAATTCTATGCCAATGCATGCCTCACCAATGCACAAACACATGATGAAAGACCTCTAAAATACAAGAGCCTTTTGAGAAGCAAGAAAATTGATTTTAGTCCTTAGATTGAGAATATCAACCTCATCGTCATCAGATCTCACATTTGCAGAGAGACGAAAGCATGATCCAAGGCTTGATGAAGTAATCCGAGACCTTGCTTTGCCGGGTGCACAATGGATCATGGGAGCTTCGGACAAGGCATTCCATTTGAGAAGGAGTGAGCTTAAGCCAATTGCAAGGGGTTGGATAGATTTTGTCCATCATTTAATCTCAGCAACAAGTAACTGATCTGAGGTTACTATGGCTAGAGCAATCATGATTCACTATATCATGATTGGTCAAGAGGTGAGAGTTGATAAAATAATTCCAAATAAGATATACCATTTTGCTTCCAACCCAAGATCAAGATCTCCACTGGGGTTTCCTAGAATTATTTATCGTCTCTCTCAAGAAGCTCAAGAAGAAGAGGCTCAATAAGCTCAAGAAGAAGAGCAAGCAACTCAAGAGGGAGAGCAAGAGGATCAAGAAGCTCAACACCCTGAGGTTCCTCCACAACAAGGAGTAGAGTGGCAACAAATGTATGCTATAATACAAGAACTCTCTGCACAATAAGCATAATTTATGAGAGACTTCCAAGAGAAAAAAGCCTTTCAAGAAGCCCATTACAAAGAATTTTAAGATTTCAGGGCCTTGCAGAGGGCAAATCATAAAGAGTTCCAAGAATACAAAGCACTATACGAAGCTCGGTATGACGCTGAAGAATCTTGGCAACTTCACATGCATGCCAAGATGAACTACTGAACTTAGGCTCAAAATGCAGCACACCCAAACATCACTCCATATGAAAAGGTATCCCACATCTATGGGAATGAGGTTCAGAGGATAAACAAGGAGTGTGCTGAGTGGAGGGAGAGAGAAGTGAAAGCCCGTGGCCTTTGGAACCCAAAAGGTAAAGCTAGTCAATCTGTGGCAGAAATTTGGGAACCAAGGGGAGCACAAGAAGATGATGATGTTGAAGAAGGCAATAATAATAAATATGGTTATCAAGTTCCCTTTTCACTCTTGTTATCCATCTCTATTATGTTTTTATAATATGTTGCTTTACTTTATGCTATTGCATTTGCTTTAATTGTGTTTCCTTATCCTCTGTTTTGTCCACTTAACTACCACGTGTACTGTGCTCCTAAGCACTCTAATCATATGAAAAAGAGTTTCTTAGATGGAGGAAAGCTAAATCCTATTAAAAAATTCTTTCATGAATAATGGTGGTATATGCTTGTGATTTTCATGGACTGAGCCACAAAATGATGATAATGCATGAGCAAGAATTATGATTCCTTATGAGCATGAGATTAGAGAAGTATTATGAGATCTCTGACCAAAAGAAAAGATCCTTGAACTTGAATTAAAAAAAAGAGAAAGAAAAGAGAGAAAGGAAAGAAGTAGCAACCAACAGAACAAAGAAAGAAAATCAAGATGAAGATCAAAGGTTGCAAAGCTCTGAGCATCAATGCTTAACAAGGCCTACTATGTGTTTGTGGTGTGATTGTCTAAGGATAGGACTTGAGCGACAAGATCTGAGGGGTACTTTATCACCCGGTAACTTAAACCAATTGGTTCGGGATTACCGATCGAACACCGACCATCAAGAGTTCCCTTGAGGCAGAGCATTTAGAAACCCAAAGAGGTTCTGGACACGATGGCGGGAATTTACAATCTTTAACTATACGCTTGTGGTGCGGATGTATCAAGGAGTGGCTTGGGTAATTAGGTCCGAAGGGTGCCTCAACACCCGATAACTTGAACCAATTAGCTCGAAATTATCGATCGAACGCCCACAATCAAGAGTTGCCTTGAAAACGGAGCATTTAAAGTTGTCAACCAAAAAAGTACTCTGATTTGAAATAAAATTCCAAGGATCAACCAAAAGTTTAAAGAAGGATCTCATAATACTATATGAGTCTCAACCCTGGGAGATTATCCATTCCTAAGAGTGCAAGACACATTGAAAATAAAGAAAATCCAAGATGATCACAGAGGGTGATCAACCCCACTTCCTAGAAGGACATGAACCTCAAGAAGGGTTTAACTTCACTTCATCTAATTCAACTCTGTTTTCTATTCTATTTTTCTTTGCTTGATTGAGGATAAGTGTAACACCCTACCACACAGAGGTTTATGCTTACGTCGTAAAACAGAGGTGGTGTGGTATTACGACCTCTAAAATAAAATAAATATATATATATGTATATATATATATATATATATATATATATAATAATTGAAAGAATGTAATATATACGAGGAGCCTTGAAGGAATAGCTAAAGTAAAATCGCAAAATTAAAAGCGCACGAAGAAAGTTAAGGTTCATAAACATGTTTATAAAAGCAAGAATAGAGGGTCAAGAGTACAAAATATCAAGCTCTGAACTCAGTCTACGAAGCTAAGGCTGGCGAAAGGATAGTCATATAAATGCATATAAGGAACCATAACCCAAAATACATAAAAGTAACCCTAGTTCTCCATAAACTTCTATGAGGTGGAACAGTAAAGTATATATATACATAAGGAGAGTCTATACATATAGATATAACAAAATGGAACAAAATATAAAATCCCAAAGCCCATTTCGCTACAGAGAACTCCAGATGCCTAGCGAGGTGCCTCTCAACCTGAATCTGAAAAATACAAATATACGTATGGAATGAGAATCGGGGGTTCTCAACATGGTAAAGGTGCCGCATACATAAGATATAAGGTCCCGGGAAAGCCAGAGGCAATCCTAGAACGCCGACACTCATATTATAAACTTAAAGAACTAAAATAGAAACCATAACTCAAGGTGGTTTTCTAAGGGTTTCTATCTCAACTAAAACTTAAACCTAACCCTCAATCCTCCTCCTTTCTCCAATCCTCCAACACCAGAGAACCGCACATACAACCAAGTAGACAATAACAAACACAGGTAGAATACAAGTACTGCAAGTAGCAAATATAACAATTAACATGATAATTTCACTTAGGAATTCCCAAATAATGCACAAACAAGAAATTCAAATAATATGCATATGATGCATGCTTGTCCTATGGTTGATGAGTATCATCTGTCGGTTATCAAGCCAACCCAACAAGTCGGCTGCTAAACCCTGGACTGTCCCTCGATGCGCATCCCCAAGAGTCTACGCATAGCTTTTTCTCATTCATATATATAAATTTTTGCTCGTTATGGGATATCCTTCCCGAGAATTTATAATTGCCCGGTCACCCTTACGTCGTAGGGTCAACAGAGTATCGAGTCTCTATAACGACCCAATTTTCAATATGTCTAGATCATACCGAAAACTGAGCGCTACCAATTTGTCTTCCTAATTATTATCTATTATTTATCATATGAGCCTGGTTCGTTGTTAAAAGCGTAGTTAATTTGCGAGGTATTTTTTTATTGAAAATATTTGGATTAATAGACAGAATCATTTATAATCAATTCATAAATAATAACAGATAAAACAGTTATAAACAACCACACATAAATACATCACAAGTAGTTGACAATATTCGGTGATTCAGCCTTTATTAGAATATAGACTGTTAGTTAGAACACCCCTAGATATAGCTAAATAATATCTATATACATGTATATACATACAACATCCCAGGTCCTGACCTATTTAAGAGGTCCCTAAGCTGGCACCTAGGCTAGCCTAGACTCTATACTCACCTAGTCCCTCTAAACTACTAAAGCGAGGGAAAGTACATTCTAGGTGTTCAAAACTAAAGTCAGGTGGAACGTCATCAAAAGATAGAACATCATCTACTACTCCTCTGCACGATCAGACTTTTCCACAGGACGTCTCTCTGGTACCTCATGAAGTAGCCACACAATAGGAATCTCGTACACAGGATTTAGGTTAAAGTGCGCATACGAACGGGGTGCAGACGTTGGCTGGTCTCACAGTATATACATATAATCAGAGAACGATATTCACCCTAGACTTAGAAGACTATCTAGAGCAGAATCCTCTTCTTGCGAATGGTCATCAGCGAACTATGGTAAGGTACTCTTACTTCCATCTAAAGGGGGAAGGGAGAGAGAAGGGGTAAGAACTGGGGAGTTCTTAGTAGGGTCGGGGTTATTAGTTACGTTAATTAATTCTATGTTGTTTAGCAGACTATTAACAGAATAAAAGAAGCAGTAATTAGAAAATACAGATAAGTAGAGAAGATAGAGAAAACAGATAGCAGAACATAAACAGAAGAATACAAGAAAATAACAAAAGTGCAGAGAATGGAATACAAACAAGGAAAGCATACATTCATACCACAATCATAACAAAGGAAATGCGCAACCAAGTATGATGCATGTCTAGCCCTAGCGCAGGTAATGAGCTCATCTGTCGGTTTCTACCCGCTCCCGACGTAACCCAAAGCAGCTAAAACGGGTATGATTTTCCAGTCAGCATAGGTACAGTTCTCACTAACTGACGTATGCGTCATATCCTCTGTAATCAAACTCTACCTTACAGGTGGCGGCATTCTAGCCGTGTATGAAATCATATTCTCTGTAAGTAATCCTTGCCTTACAGATGTGGCATTCTAGCCGTGTATGAATTAATATCCTCTGCAAGTGATCACAGGTTATCAGTTGCAGGTACAGCTCTCAATAGCTGTGTAACACTGGAAAACGTTCTGTGGTCGTACCACTATCTATCTGACTGCCTTCACGTAGTAGATCATTACATAATCATTCTCATTATCATCATTCATCTTCATTCTCATTATTCATCATCATTTTCACATTCTTATGCAATACCTCTTTCTTTCTCTATTCAATCATACTGTACAAACTTTACATCTTTCACTTTTACAATATCCTGGCTCAAACCATTTCTCTTTGTATCTCTTTACTTTACTCTGGTTACTCTGTGCTCTGTGTTACTTTATTCTGCTCTGATTTCTCTGTTTAACATGTGTATTTAAAGCTTATGTAAATTTCGGTATGAATAGTTAGCATGTCCCAGGTATAGGTTCATTAAGTCTATACTAAAACAGTTTAACTTTTCAGCAACCAATTTTTACCAAAATTCAAAATAAATTTCCAGCCACTAAAACCCCATCTTTTCGACATGATTTTAACATAAATTGAACCTCAATTTAAGTTCTAGGGTTTTGTTTTCCAGAAGCCACAAGAACACACATTCATAGCTTGAATTTCATCAAATTTCATCAAATTTTCACCAAAATTTCAACAAGAATTACTCATACAAACAATCATATTCAAGCACAGCCAAACCATATCATAATCACACAACTCAAACACAATCAATCAAGATTAAATTCGTCAATCCCTACATGGTTTTGCTGCTCCTAATTCGGTTAAACTTTCAGGTGGTCCTTAAGCACTTTTTCCTCCTAAATCACATCAAGAACAACTTTAAATCCAAAAACTCTCAACTGACCAAATCTCACTCAGTATGTTAGGAAGAGATATCTCACCTTAGACTTGCTGAAAATTCATGTTTCTTGGGCCTCAAGTCAAGTTAAGCATGCTTCGTAAGGAAGAACATAAAGAAAACACATATTTTGCATGGTTTTTCTTGAAAACCGAATTGAAATGGGAGGGAGACAGCCATATCACCTTATTTCCATCCTTGATAAGTTACATGGTTATATAGAGGAAGAAGAGCGGATCATTTTGGTGAAATCGGAGTTTTGATTTGAGTTTTAGTTCAGAAGAAATCAAGCTTTGAAGATTAAGTGTTCATGAAAGTTTCTCTCTTTTCTCTCTTGTTATTTTCGGCCAAAATGATGAAATGAGACAGCCTTGGAGGTCTTGGGGGTGTAAGGTGAGTTGTGATTGGTTGGCTTGGAGGTGGATTAAAATAATATTAAAATATCTCTGGTGTACAACTACTAAAACTAGGTGTATCGGAACACTCGTAAAAACATCTCTAAAAATTATTTTCTGAGCTACTAGCATAAATGACACTACTAACATATTTATTATGAGAATAAAACATGAATAATGAGGCCTTAGCATTGCTAAAGTCATCAGAGAGTTCTGGTGCTAAGCTGCACCAGTAAACCGTAAACCCGGTTAAACTGATTTTCTGTTTTTAACAAAAACAGACCAGGTAAACTTATAATGTCATTCAAGCATTTTCTAATACTAATATAATGATAATATTATACTATTATCTCTCTCCCTTCATGAATCGAGTCCGGTTCATCAAACAGAGACTATTTACGAAAATCAGAATCAAAACTGCCAACCGATACGGTTCAAAAACTAGGTTCTTCGCGATTGCATTATCGAGCTTGCCTCAGAGGAGGTTCTAACTTAAGGATGACATAATGATAATGAGGATTGAGATTCTTGATGATATAACGGAGGTGTTCCCTTTACTGATCTTCCGGAGAAATCCGTACTTTCAGAAAAGATCCCATGTACTCAAAAATCACGGTTGTTACATTCCACCCTCCTAAAGGAAAATTTTGCCCTCAAAATTTCAGTTCCCTGAGAATAGATGCGGATAATCAGCTCTCATTTTATCTTCCAATTCCCAAGTGTGCTCTTCTTTTCCTCTTTGTTCCCAAGCTACTTTGACTAAGCGAACAGTCTTGCCTCTTAGCTGCTTATCACTTCTTTCTACGATCTGAACTGGTGATGCTTGATATGTCAAATCATTTTATAACTGTATTGTTTCTGGTTATGAAATGTGACTCTCATCGGGAACATATTTCTTAAGTTACGATACATAAAAAAAACATCATGAAGGTTTGATAAATAAGGAGGAAGGGCTATTTGATAAGTTACTAGACTGACTCTTTTAAGTATTTGGAAAGGTTCTATGTATCGTCGGTTAAGCTTTTTAGTCTTAAGGGCTCTACCTATTCCAGTAATCGAAGTTACTTCTAGAAAGACATGGTTTCCCTCACTAAACTCTAAAGGTCTACGTCTATTATCGGCATAGCTCTTTTGACGGCCTTGTGCTGTCTGGATCTTCCGACGAATCTCCTTTATCTTCTCAGTAGTTTCTTACACTAAGTTTAGACCTAAGACACTAGCTTCCCCATCGTCATTCCAACACAATGGTGTCCGACATCTTCTTTCGTAGAGAGCTTCGTATGGTGCCATCCTGATACTTTATTGGCAACTATTGTTGTAGACAAATTCGACCAACAGCATATACTTATCCCAGCTGCTTTGGTTGTCTATCATACATAATCGTAACATGTCTTCTAATGTCTGGATTGTCTGCTCTGATTGTTCGTCTATCTGAGGATGGTATGCTATACTCGTGTGCAATTCTGTTTCCAACACTTTCTGAAAAGCTCCCCAAAATCTAGTAGTAAACCTCGAAACTCAATCTGAGACAATTTACGAAGGTATCCTATGTAGTCGTACGATTTCTTGAATATATATTCGTTCCAACCTTTCTAAAGTATAGTCAACCCGAATCGGAAGGAAGTGCGCTGACTTTGTCAACCTGTCCACAATTACCCAGATGGTATCGTGTCCTGTTGAGGTCCTTGGCAATCCCGTGACAAAATCTATAGTAATCTGCTTCCATTTCCATTGTGATATTTCTAAGGGTTGCAGGGTTCCTGACAGCTTCTGATGTTCTATCTTCATCTTCTGGCAGGTTAAACATTTTGAGACATAATCAGCTACTTTTTTCTTTAAGCCCAGCCACCAGAACATTTGTTTCAAATCTCGATACATCTTTGTCACTCCAGGATGCATAGAAAATCTACTTTGGTGAGCTTCAACAAGAATATTTTGTCACAATTCTCCAGAGTTAGGCACACAAATTCTGTTCTTGTACCTCTATAGGCCACTACGATCCTGTCTCACAGCTTCTGGTTCTTCTGTGTTCATCCGTCTCAACATCGTCATCATTTCTGAGTCCTGTGCTTGTGCTTGCTGAATACTAATCTTAAAATCTGGTGTTATACGCAATTGGGCCAAACGGACTCCACTTGACGTCTCAGTCATAGCCAACTTAAGGTCCTCAAATTCTGCGAGTAATTTTTCTTCCTGTATCATCATCGAAGAGATACTCAAATTCTTCCTGCTTAAAGCGTTTGCCACCACGTTTGCTTTCCCTGGGTGATAACTTAATTTGAAATCATAGTCCTTCAAAAATTCCATCCACCTTCGCTGTCCAGAATTCGCACTTTGGTAGTTTATCATATAACTTCCGAGTCCTCAGTGTCTGCAATACAGTCCTTAGATGCTCTTCATGCACTCTTTCTGTCTTCGAATAGATGAGAATATCGTCTATGAAAACTACTACAAACTGATCAAGGTACGGATGGAAAATACGATTCATGTAATCCATGAAAATCGTAGGAGCATTAGTTTGTCCAAACGACATAACCGTATACTCATAGTGACCATAACGAGTTCTAAATACAGTCTTCGGTATATCTGATTTTTTCACTCGAATCTAGTGATAGCTCGATCGCAAATCAATCTTCGAGAACACAGTTGCACCTTCCAACTGATCCATCAAATCATCTATCCGTGGAAGTGGATACTTGTTCTTGATAGTGTCTTTATTTAGCTGTCGGTAATCTACGCAAAGTTTGATTCCACCGTCCTTTTTCTTTACTAGCAATACTGGAGCTCCCCAAGATGATGCACTAGGACGAATAAATTCTTTTCCAAGTATCTCATCCAACTACTTTTTCAACTTTACAAGTTCCAGTGGTGACATCCGGCACGGTGCTATAGAAATCGGTCCGGTTCCAGGTACTAGTTTAATGCTGAATTCTATCTCTCACTAAGGAGGAAACTCAGGTATGTCGTCCAAGAAAACATTAGGAAATTCCTTCACCACTCGGATTCGTTCTAAGCTTAGTTCACTGTCATTCGAGCTAGCCACTACCAGAACGTACCCCTCATAATCCCTCCCGTCTAAGGTAACTCTTACAGAATTAAGATATAAGGTGTGGGACAGAAATGGTTTAGTACATAGACTATCAGACGGAATAACAGCAGTTATTTTAAAATAATCAAGGAAAGCATGATACTTAGATAACCAATCTAATCCTAAAATAACTTCTAAACCACATAGAGGTAAACAGATTAGATCGTGTATAAAAGTCCTGTTCCTAATAGCGAATGGTACTTGCAGGCACACTAAACTGGTCAAAGCATTTTGGGATGCAGGTGTATGGACAATCAAGTAAAAATTCAATTTAAAGAAATATAATCCTGACTCGTAAGCAATAGTTAGAGAAATAAAGAATGCGATGCACTCAAATCATATAGTACAGTTAGAAATCGATTCTTGACATAACACTGACCTTGAATGAGGGCGTTCGATTGCACAACATTGTCAATAGTGATAGCAAACACTCGTCCTTGTTGCTGGGTTCTAACTGAATTTTGAGTAAATCCCTTCGGACAATCCTTGGCAATATGTCCAAGTTCTCCACAAGCATAGCAGTTAGGTGATCCAAACTGGCAAGACCTGTTATCATGCTCTTTTCCGTATTGCTTACATGCAGTATTTATGTAAGCCTGATGGGCTTGTTTACCATTGCCTTGCCTTACTTTACCTCCATTCTTACCCGTACGGCGAGCAGTAATGTTACCAACTTGTAGGTTCTTATGCTGTCGTATGCCACGCGCTTTAAAATGCACCCTTCTCCCAGCTGCCTGATGATTGCTAAGACGCCTTGGTGAAAATCCTTGGCGACTCACCTTGGCCACAATCACTTTCTTAATACATTCTTCCACTAACTTGCTCTTGTTGACAAATTCAGCAAAATTACGTATCTCTAGCGGAACTATTGAACTCATCAGGTCATCACGAAGGCCTCCTTCAAACTTCAAGCACTTCCATTCTTCAAAGTCAGTAGGATTCCCTTGACAGATCTTAGAGAAATGACACAAGTCATCGAAATTACGAGCATACTCAGCAATAATCATATCCCGTTGCCTCAGCTGCATAAGCTCTATCTCTTTAGCATCACGCACTGCTCTTGGGAAATATTTCTTGTAGAATTCATCTTTAAAAATATCCCAAGGAATGTCACCTTCATTACGTTGTAACAGTCGTTGTATCCCCTGCCACCAGTACTCAGCTTCTCCCTCGAGCATATAAGTAGCAAACTCCACGTGTTGTCCTTTCGGAACATGCTGCGCTCTCAGTGATCGTTCAATACCTCGAAACCAGTTATCAGCGTCAGTCGCAACGAGTGTACCCTTGAACTTAGGCAGATTAACCTTCAGAAAGGTCACAAGGGTCATAGGTCTTTCAGGATGCCCTATGTTATTCTCATCATTCCCATTTCTCACTCCAAGACGTTCAACAGCCCTAGCCGCTGTTAACGCAGCTTCACGCACTACTTCAGCCGCATTGTTCATGGTAGCCATAAACGTTTCCTATTCCCTCTCGTAGTTAACATTAGGAATTCCTTCCCGTACGCCTCGTCTCCATGAACCCATTGTAGTCCTGTTCACACCAAACAATCATTGTTAAGGTGATCAGTCATAACACTTCAAGTCAAGTGTGAACATTCCCAAAATGAAAACACAGAAATAATCATGCAACATATATCATTGGGATATCCTATACGCATGAGACATACAACAGAGTATGCAATGAAGCATAGTCAGTCCACTCCCCAGGCTCTACTGGGAACGAACTGCTTTGATACCAAATTGTCACGACCCAATTTTCAATATGTCTAGATTATACCGAAAACTGAGCGCTACCAATTTGTCTTCCTAATTATTTTCTATTATTTATCACATGAGCCTGATTCGTTGTTAAAAGCGTAGTTAATTTGCGAGGTGTATTTTTTTTTTGAAAATGTTTGGATTAATAGACAGAATCATTTATAATCAATTCATAAATAATAACATATAAAACAGTTATAAACAACTACACATAAATACATCACAAGTAGTTGACAAAATTCGGTGATTCAACCTTTATTAGAATATAGACTGTTAGTTAGAACACCCTTAGATATAGCTAAATAATATCTATATACAAGTATATACATACAACATCCCAGGTCCTGACCTGTTCAAGAGGTCCCTAAGCAGGCACCTAGGCTAGCCTAGACTCTATACTCACCTAGTCCCTCTAAACTACTAAAGCGAGGGAAAGTACGTTCTAGGGCTTCAAAACTCAAGTCAGGTGGAACGTCATCAAAAGATAGAACATCATCTGCTACTCCTCTGCACGATCATACTTTTCCATAGGACGTCTCTCTGGTACCTCATGACATAGCCACACAATAGGAATCTCGTACACAGGATTTAGGTTAAAGTGCGCATACGAACGGGGTGCAGACGTTGGCTGGTCTCACAGTATATACATATAATCAGAAAACATATTCACCCTAGACTCAGAAGACTATCTAGAGCAGAATCCTCTTCTTGTGAATGGTCATCAGCGAACTATGGTAAGGTACTCTTACTTCCATCTCAAGGGGAAGGGAGAGAGAAGGGGTAAGAACTGGGGAGTTCTTAGTAGGGTCGGGGTTATTAGTTAAGTTCATTAATTCTATGTTGTTTAGCAGACTATTAGCAGAATACAAAGAAGCAGTAATTAGAAAACACAGATAAGTAGAGAAGATAGAGAAAACAGATAGCAGAACACAAACAGAAGAATACAAGAAAATAACACAAGCGCAGAGAATGGAATACAAACAAGGAAAGCACACATTCATACCATAATCATAACAAAGGAAATGCGCAACCAAGTATGATGCATGTCTAGCCCTAGCACAGGTAATGAGCTCATCTGTCGGTTTCTACCCGCTCCCGACGTAACCCGAAGCAGCTGAAATGGGTATGGTTTTCCAGTCAGCATAGGTATAGTTCTCACTAACCGACGTATGCGTCATATCCTCTGTAAGCAAACTCTGCCTTACAGGTGGCGGTATTCCAGCCGTGTATGAAATCATATTCTCTGTAAGTAATCCTTGCCTTATAGTTGCGGCATTCTAGCCGTGTATGAATTAGTATCCTCTGCAACTGATCCCAGGTTATCAGTTGCAGGTACAGCTCTCAATAGCTGTGTAACACTGGAAAACGTTATGTGGTCGTACCACTATCTATCTGACTGCCTTCACGCAGTAGATCATTACATAATCATTCTCATTATCATCATTCATCATCATTCTCATTATTCATCATCATTTTCACATTCTTATGCAGTACCTCTTTCTTTCTCTGTTCAATCATACTGTACAAACTTTACATCTTTCACTTTTACAATATCCTAGCTCAAACCATTTCTCTTTATCATATTATTCTTTTCTCTTTGTATCTCTTTACTTTACTCTAGTTACTCTGTGCTCTATGTTACTTTATTCTACTCTGATTTCTCTGTTTGACATGTGTATTTAAAGCTTATGTAAATTTCGGTATGAATAGTTAGCCTGTCCCAGGTATAGGTTCATTAAGTCTATACTGAAACAGTTTAACTTTTCATATAACACCTAACCCTAGTCGCAACTCAAGTACTAACTAAGTTGCCTTAGTTCGTTCACTAGTCTCTGTCTATTTTTCTGTCGTTAAAATTTTACAGACTTTTTCTTTGGTTTTTATCTTTTCTTTAACTTTTATCTTTTCTTTATCTTTGCCTCACTATCATGTTATTACCACTCTCTAAGTGTTTTATGAAGGTAATTATGAGATTCTGCACTTAAAGTTGTCTTTCTAAAGCTTTTACAGAAAACTGCATTTTCCGTATTATTTTATTATTTTTATTAAAATATTATTTTTAATTAAATATAATTATTTTTAATTAAATATAATTATTTAATATTTTATTATTATTTATTATTTTAATAGTAAATTTTTGAAAATTAACTTACCTTTTACTTTTAACCTTTAAAATTCACTTTTTACCACCCGTAACTTTTAATATTTCTACTTTTACCACCCTAACTTCCAGAAATTACCATATAACCCCTTAAACACCAAAAATTTTACTTCCTTGCCCTTTCTAAGATCTAAAAGGTGTTCTTCAATGTTCTTCACCATACTTATAGTGTTCTTTCTCTGTTTTTACCCGTTTTTCAGTCTTTTCAGCAACTGATTTTTACCAAAATTCAAAATAAATTTTCAGCCACTAAAACCCCATATTTTCTACATGATTTTAACACAAATTGAACCTCAATTTAAGCTCTAGGGTTTCATTTCCAGCAGCCACAAGAACACACATTCATAGCTTGAATTTCATCAAATTTCATCAAATTTTCACCAAAATTTCAACAAGAATTACTCATACAAACAATCAATTTCAAGAACATCCAAACCATATCATAATCACACAACTCAAACACAATCAATCAAGACTAAATTCGTCAATCCCTACCTGGTTTTGCTGCTCCTAATTCGGTTAAACTTTCAGGTGGTCCTTAAGCACTTTTTCCACCTAAATCACATCAAGAACAACTTTAAATCCAAAAACTCTCAACTGACCAAATCTCACTCAATATGTTAGGAAGAGATATCTCACCTTAGACTTGCTGGAAATTCACGTTTCTTGGCCCTCAAGTCAAGTTAAGCATGATTCCTAAGGAAGAACATCAAGAAAACACATGTTTTGCATGGTTTTCCTTGAAAACCGAATTGAAATGGGAGGGAGACAGCCATCTCACCTTATTTCCATCCTTGATAAGTTACATGGTTATGTAGAGGAAGAAGAGAGGATCATTTTGGTGAAATCGGAGTTTTGATTTGAGTTTTAGTTCAGAAGAAATCAAGCTTTGAAGATTAAGTGTTCATGAAAGTTTCTCTCTTTTCTCTCTTGTTATTTTCGGCCAAAATGATGAAATGAGACAGCCTTGGAGGTCTTGGGGGTGTAAGGTGAGTTGTGATTGGTTGGCTTGGAGGTGGATTAAAATAATATTAAAATATCTCTGGTGTACAACTACTAAAACTAGGTGTATCGGAACACTCGTAAAAACATCTCTAAAAATTATTTTCTGAGCTACTAGCATAAATGACACTAGTAACATATTTATTATGAGAATAAAACATGAATAATGAGGCCTTAGCATTGCTAAAGTCATCAGAGAGTGTTGGTGCTAAGCTGCACCAGTAAACCGTAAACCCGGTTAAACCGATTTTCTGTTTTTAACAAAAACAGACCAGGTAACCTTATAATGTCATTCAAGAATTTTCTAATACTAATATAATGATAATATTATACTATTATCTCTCCCCTCTCATGAATTGATTCCGGTTCGTCAAACAGAGACTATTTACGAAAATCAGAATCAAAACTGCCAACCGATACGGTTCAAAAACTAGGTTCTTCGCGATCGCATTATCGAGCTTGCCTCAAAGGAGGTTCTAACTTAAGGATGACATAATGATAATGAGGATTGAGATTCTTCATGATATAACAGAGGTGTTCCCTTTACTGATCTTCCGGAGAAATCCGTACTTTCAGAAAAGATCTCATGTACTCGAAAATCAGGGTTGTTACAGTCTCAACCTGGAACACGTGGTGGCAAGCCACGGTACTTTACACAGGAAAATTCATACCTCAGATAAAATTGAGTCCATAAGTCTCGTTTCATTCATATTCATTCATAATTATTTCATAATCATTCATTATAGCCATAACATCACTTATACATCATATATTTGCACTTTTATACATAACTCATCATAACCCGGAGCAAGTGCGGCGAAACCACAACCCTTGCGTCTACCCAGGGAGCCTCTATACTAACCAACCTGGAGCAAGTGGGGCAAAACCAGAACCCTTGTGTCTACCCAGGATGTACGTTCTCATATGCCCAGGAAGAACAAAGGAGGGGATCCTAACCTCCCACCATCTCGTTGGGGGCAATTTCACAATACCAGAAGGAACAAGGAAGGGGATCCTCACCTTCCACCATCTCATGGGTCGCACTTTCGGGAAAGAGTGCTTAAATGTAACATTCATTCCTCTCTTTAAACAACCTTATAATATATGAAATGTATATATATATATATATATATATATATATATATATATATATATATATATATACACAACCTATCTCATCATACCTAAATCATCACTCCTCAAACTTTCTTACTCTCCAAGTTACCACCCCCTCCTAACATCTTCTCATCAATCAACACACAACTAAGATTTAGAGGTTAAAAGAGTAAAAATAGAGCTTTATAGGTTTGAAATTAATCTTTAAAACACAAAATACATATTTGCTGAAACAGGAGCCACACGCACGCATGGCCCACACGTACGCGTGGGAGTGCAATTTGCTCATCAAGCATACATATTACCTCGTCCGCGTGCGCAGGTACACTGGACAGAATCAAACGTCCGTGTATGAAGCCCCATGCTCACGTACGTAAGGGTCTCTTTTTGCCCATGATGTGTACGCAGCACATGCCCACGTATGCATTCATGCCTAACAGAAACGTCCATCCGCGTATGGAGGAGTTTGTGTATGCAAGCATTGCAGATTAGTCAAAAATGGTTAAGTCTGCAGAATTTTAATTTTCCATACCAAACTTCCGAAGCGCATAATTTTCTTGTTTTAAAATATTTTTCATCTGTTATTCGAAAGGCGAAAACTTTGTGGACCCAATTTTTATATGAAATAAGTTTGAAATAATTAGGGAGTCCGAAAGCCAAGCTATGGCCCGCCGAAGTTCGGCCAAAAATTAGATTTTCACAAAAGTTTATAAACCTCTATTTTCACCAAAAACCAAACTCAATATCAACTTTTTATACACCTAAACAACACTACAACCTACCAATTCAGCATCACAACCCCACAATCTACTAAAATCAATCATACCTCAATCTTGCATACAAATTCTTCTAACATTTCCAATAATAACATCAAAATCATTAACCTTAACATATCCACCATCAACATTCTCATTAACCATCATCAAATTCATCAATCATTAACCTTCTTACCACATCAACTATATTCATACCACAAAAACAATGAATTTATCATGCCTCATCAAATCACACACATACATTGTCAACTAACTATCAATCAAGTTCAACATTCTCAATCCAACTTATCCTAGGTTGTCTAGCCTAAATTTTCATAAGACATTATATATTAAATACGAGAAACCAAAACTATACCTTGTCTAATTTCCTCATATAACCTAAGGGCACTTCAGCCCCAAGAATTCAAAGAATTGACATCCAAAACTCCACTAAGACTCCAATGTTCCCAATCAAGCTCCAATTTACATATATACACACCTAATACACATTACACATATGTATACCCAAAACTTAATACCCAACACATAAAATCAATGAATTAACTAGGATTCTAGGATTCTCACCTTACTCAAGTACCAATGAAGCAAGATTATGCGTTTCCCTCAAACTAATTCGAACCTAGACACCGAAATCAAACAATTTTTAACATCTTGGCTAACAAATTTTCAAAGCTAAAAATGAGGAAATTGAGGAAGAAAACGTGACTTCCTTACTTTACAATGTACTGGGCTTTGTAATGCTTGACGCTCGGACATGTGGTCGCAAACGGTGCGGCGGTCAGAGCTCAGAGCGAAAAGTTATGGAGGATTGCATTGGATTCAAGGGTTTAAGTTCTTCTCCCTTGTTCTCTTCTCCATGAACATGTTTGATGAACGGATTTTTGCTACTAAAGAATTCACAATAAATTCTCATTGCTAGTATAGTTTCTAAACCAACAAAGAATCCTTTCATACAAAAATTTGGTTGTCACAAGTAACAAACCCCTAAAAATAATAACCGAAGTATTCAAACCTCAGGTCATCTCTCTAGGATTTGCAGGGAAGTGTTCTTATTATTGGTTATTGGATTGTATCTTTTTAGGATTTTTGAAATAAGGAACAAGGAAAGTAAATGGCAAGAAAGTAAACTAAAAGCTAAGAAAGCACTTGGCAAGGTATGAGAATTAGAAGTCCTATCCTAGTTATCCTTATCAATTGTGATGAGAATTGTCCATTGCTCCCACTTAGTTAACCTCTAACTATGGAGGAAAGTCAAGTGGATGAATTAATTTGATTCCATAAGTCCTAGTCAACTCCTAAGGAAAGACTAGCTTTAGAGGGATTCAAATCAACTAGCAACTTTTAATTATCAATCAACAAAGGAGTTTGATAACTCAAGAGTCTCCAATTACTTAACCAAAGCCAAGAGGAGAAAAACCTACTCTAAAATGCAACCAAGTATTTTATCAAACACTTGGAAGGCACAACATAAAAACATAGAAAACTAGCAAGGAATATTAAATCCAAACAACCAATTGCAAACATCAATGACTCACAAATAATAGAAGAAGCAATAAATATGAAATACCGCAACTTGCATTAAAAAGAAAGTCAAATCTAACAAGAGAGTTCATAAACTAAAGTGGATAAATAAATAAATCATCAAGAGAAGAGAACTAAAGTACTAGAACAAATAAGAGTAGAAGAAAACTAAATTAAAGCAAAGTAGGAATCTGAGATTAAGAAAAGCTAAACCTAAAATCCTAAAACCTAGAGAGAGGAGAGAGCCTCTCTCTCTACAAAAATACATCTAAAACCTAAAAAATGTGAATGAAAGTTGTATGAATGAATGAATGGATGGATGATTCAATGATTTCCCCACTCTGCAGCTTCTATTCTGTGTTCTCGGGCTTGGAATTAGGCCAAAAAGGAGCTCAAAAATCGCCCCCAGCGCTTTCTGCAATTTCTGCACGTGGCACATGTCACGCATACGCGTAGGTCACGTGTACGCGTCATTTGGCAAAATTCCTTGTCACGCGTACGCATCAGTCACCCGTACGCGTCGCTTGTCTTCTAAGCTAGTCACGCATATGCGTCGCTACTAGCTTCTCGAAACTTCATTTTCTTGCGTTCCTTCTATTTTTGCATGTTTCCTTTCCATTTTCTAAGCCATTCCTGCCCTATAAAGCCTGAAAACACTTAACAAACAGATCATGGCATCAAATGGTAATAAAGGGTGATTAAAATTGACAGTTTAAAGGCCTAGGAAACATGTTTTCAATTATATCACAGAATTAGGAAGGATTTGTAAAACCTTGTAAATTATATGAATAAGTGAGCAAAGAAATGATAAAAACCACTCAAATTAGCACAAGATAAACCATAAAATAGTGGTTTATCAATCTCCCCACACTTAAACTTTAGCATGTCCTCACGCTAAACTCAAGAGAACCAAAAGAGTGAAGGCAGAATGGTGGAACTTATGCAATGCAATCTATTTAGATGTGAGCTACCTACATGCATCATGCTATTCTAATTGCTATCTATCTATATATATATATAAGCATACATGTGGTCAAATTGAGTCAAATTTCCAAGAAATCATATATGCACAATCAAGGGCTAAATCAATCATATCAAAACACATTCACAATTGAGTTGAGTTAATCAAAAGAGTTCATAAACTTGCAAGACAAGCAATGATCAAATACAGACATATGGAAATGAGCCATTAAACCCTCACTGGATTTGTATATGCACTCTAATCACTCAAGTGTTTGGGGTTAAACACTCAAATCTCCTCTAATCATGCATTTTAAAACTTTGTTCTTCATCTAACCAGTCAACAATTATCAAGTGTACAAATGCAAATATCATGAGGACTTTTCAAGGTTGTAATGGGGCTAAGGTAAGGGTGAGGATATATGTATGGCCAAGTGAGATATAATATGAATCTTTGACTAACCTAAGTTCTCACCTAACATACACACATACTCTATACAATTTTAAAATTAAGCCTAGCTACCCAAAATCTCACTTTTGCATATTTCACATACTCATGTATCAATTTTTCTTTTAATTTCACCATATATGCATTGATCTTTTATTTAACTTAACATTGGGATAGTTTTGTCCCCCTATTTATTTTTTTTTTTTAAGGAACAAGAAAGTAAACACAACATATCAATGCATATGATTTTTCTTGTCTCACATGAGTATGTACCCAAATTCCTGATATTCAAACATAACACATTCCCATTAACCCAGATTCCCATAATTCCCCACACTTAATTGATACACAATCTCTATCTTAAGTTAACCAAAGATTCAGTTGGGGTAACTAATTGTTTTTCCACTTAAGGCTAGTGATGTGGTAAAATATAGAACAAAGGGGATTAAAAGGCTCAAAGTGGCAAACAAAGGTAATTAGAATGGTAGGCTATTTGGGATAAGTGAGCTAATAACAAATGATGGCCTCAATCATATGTATGCATGCAAATACACTAAACAATGGACATATAGAATGGAACAAACTATAGATTGCAATCATAGAGAAAAAAACACACAAGAATAAAAATCATGGTTAAATAATGTATCCATATAATTAAGCTCAAAGACTCATGGGCTGTATGTTCATAGCTCAAAAACCATATTCCAATTATATATATCATGCAAGTTACAAAAAAAAGTTTTAACTCAAACCAATGTGAATCTTAAATGCATTTTCTAGGAAAAAGATACATTCCTTGAAAATTTCATCAATTGACCAACATTTATTATTATATATATATACTAAATGAAATGTTGTGATTATGAAAAGCTAAAGGTTTTTAGTTTATTCCTATTTTCAATCAAATCAATTTCTCATATGCTAAAAGGGTAAACTAGACTTAGTAATCCATGTTTTTTCACATCACAACTAATAAACTAAAAGTGCAATTCAAGCTAAATATCTAAGATATATACAAGCCCAAAGTGCAAAATGCAACAAAGTAAAAATAAACAAGAGTATAATAAAATTGAAATGTACAAGTACTAAAAGAAAAATAAAATAACATAAAGCAAAATACAAAATAAAGCAAAATAGGATAAAAGTCTGAAATGGTTTACCAAAATATAATTTGCCGGAGACGGCGACCTCCCCACACTTAAATCACAGCATCGTCCTCGATGCTCTCAGTCAAGCTGGGTGTGAAGGATCATCGCCTACTGAATGGTGTGCCGTTGGCCCTATCGGCGGTGGCTGTGTAGGAGCCTGTGGCTCTGCGTGCTGCTCAGGCTGAGTCTCCTCGTGCTGTGCCTGCTGCTGGTCCTTCTCTTATGCCTCCTCCTGTTCATCCTCCTCCTCAGAGTGCTCCGAGAGCATGTCAGGCTCGGAGGGGATGTCAGTACGCCCAGTAGCTACAATCAACTTCAGATGGGCATAGCGTCGCTTGTTACGACGCTCAGAATGCTCATATCGCTGCTGATTGCGGCACTCCATCTGATAAAGGCGCTCAAAAAGGTGGTGCACAAGATGGTAAACGGGCTGAGAGGCGGATGATGGTGCTGCGGGAGCAGGTGGTACTGTAGGTGCTGCTGAGGATGTGGCTGTATCAGTAGAGGTAGTAGTAGTAGGTGGTCTGTGGCCTAGAGGTCCGAACCGCTTGCCATGCGAAATAACTTTTTTGCAGTCGATAAGCGGTGGTCTCTCCTTCTCTGGCTCCCAAGGCACCTCAGCTCGACGAGCCATCTGGGTGATCAAATAAGGAAAAGGCAGGGTGCCTCTGACATGAACTCTAGACATGTACTTTTTGATGAACCTTGGAAGGTATAGGTCCTTTCCTTCCATGACGCACCAAATAAGGATGATTATGGCAGCTGGCACTTCTGAATCGTGGGTACTAGGTATAACATAATTACTCAGGATCTGTTGCAACATCCTAGCCTCATCATTGAGATAGATAATCTTGATACCCCGTGGAGTGACCTTTGCCTTTCCCACAGCCCACGAAACATCAGGATCAATGGCTATGGTACGCTGTACAGCATCCCAATTATAACTCCTGAATCTAATAGACTCCTCGGCCTTTTGATAACCATCTGTATCATCTGTTTTAGGCTAGAAGTGGAGGATATCCTCTATCGCCTCCTCAGTGACTAAAATATGCTTTCCCCTAAGCTGCACTGCATCAAGGTTCGTCCTAAAATAGTTAGAATAGAACTCACGGACCCATGATGTGTTTACCTCTGGCAGATCTCTTTCCAGAAATACCCAACCTCTCTGTTTGATCTGCTCTTCACTGTACTTCCTTAATTCAGTTGGTATTTTGAGCGTCCTTTCCAGGTATAGGTGCCGTGTGTCTCGAAAGATCAGAAACTTGAGTTCACAGTAAAGATTGGCAATTTTGACTGGGTCATTAGCAGGCACAAGTTGATAAGCTTTTTCTTGATCAGTAAAGTTCTTTTTGCACCAAGATTCATTCGATAGGATATCCGATAGAGCAACGGATGACTGTCCTCTCTTCCTCTTACCGGAACTGGCCTTAGCCTTGCCTTTTCCTTTCAGATCAGACATCCTGAAAAATAGAAATCCCAGGATACAGATTATCAAATAAAGCCAAAGCATGAAGATAGGCAATATGTAAGCAAAGCAAACAGGAGATAGGCAACAGAGGAGTGAAAGCCAAAGCATGAAGTGAGTCATACAGAGATAAATTCTTGGAATGAACAAAAAGTGGGATTCATAGAAATTAATCAGAAATCACAATCCAAGAATTTATATAAAGAAATTCAGAATGCATGTTTATTAAGAAACGACAAGTATCATGCCTTGAAAGGAATTAAAAGAGTTAGTTCGAGAAAGGGCAAAAACGAAAAAGAAAAATGAGAAAGTCAAGTTAGTTAAAAGTTAGAGAAGTAGGTTAGAATTAGTGGCATGGTAATGTAGTTCCTAACCAAAATATGTGCGCGAATTCAAAGAACAAGCAAGCTCACTTTCATGAAGACAAAGCAAATCATTGATGATGAAAGATGTAATGTAAGAAGCACAAACGGTAAACAGAAGTTATCATCAATGTATTTCATCACTCAAGTAAAAAGGGCACCATCAATAGCAATGTCAAAGAACCTCATCAGAAAGAAACAAGATTAGGCCAATTAGAAAATTTATGAAACAACTTCAATGGTCAAGGAAAAGTTAAAATTGAAATAGGACCATGAAGAGGGAAGGTTTGTAACCTAACTTGAACAATTCAAACATAGAAGAGGTTTCGAATTCATTGGTCAACAAGGTTCTAATCGACACATAATTTCGTCAATTAGTTCTTTGATTCTATCAATAATGAAGGCACATGAAAGGGAACCAAAATAAAGACGAAGATGCTGACCGAATGAATTATGAATTGTACTCGGCCAAAATAAATGTACCAAGGTAAAAACAGTACCAAATTCAATTCACAATTTCGGTAGCATCCCGGCAGTAAATTAGGCGTTCCCGAATTAAAACAAGCAGCAAAAACTCAGTTCATATGGATAAAAGCAGTTCAGAAAAGAGCAGCAATCATCATGTCATATGAACTCAGACAAGAGCAACAATTTCAATCAGTAGTAACAGCTGCAAGTCATGTGATATTACAACATTAAGGAAAACAGCATCAAACAGCATCAAACAGCAGTCAAACAGCATACCAGCAACATCAACAGCAAAGCAGTTTTAAAATCATACAATTCAGATAGCAGGAATAGAGCACTTATCAGACCTAAATCTACTAACCACATCCTAGCTACCTAACCACCTAAAATCAACTAAAAACATGCATTTCTAATCTAACATAACCAAGCAAAAATTAAACAAAGCTAACAAAATTATCTTGAATAGACTAATAAAGCAAGAAAGGGAATGCAGGGGATGATAAGGAAACCTGGGAGGTGCAGTAACAAAATTTGAAGGGACGGAGAAGGGTAGTGCCGCCAGAGATGATGGCAGCGCAGCGATGCAGTGGCTGTCCGCAGCGGTGTTTGGGGTTGGCAAAGGTGGGCAGACGGACAGGGAAGAGGGATAGAGGGAAGAAGGAGAAGAAGAAAGGAAGGGGAGGGAGGGGTGGTCAGCGACGGCTCGGGGTCGCCGGACGAAGGTCGGTGGCGGTGAGAAGCAGAGGTTGGTGATGGTGTTGATGGAGGTTTGGAGGGAAAGAAGAGAAAATGGAACGTTGAGGGAGAAGGGGTAGGGCACGCGAATGGGTTAGGGTCTTACGCCTGGGGATAATGAAATCAAATCCACGCGTACGCGGAGGTCACTCTTGGGCGTGGACGAGACAAAAATGCATCGACGCGTACGCGTCACAGACGCGAACGCGTGAAATGAGATAAATAAAGATTACGCATACGCGTGAAGCACGTGCACGCGTCGGCCAAAATTATGCTAAAACGCACAATTCCAGCTCTGTTTTTCCCACAGCTCTCTGTTCAAGTTGAATGGGGCAAAATTTTCATGCGACGCGTGCGCGTCGCGCACACCCACGCGTGATGTGATAGATATGAAAGTGACGCGTACTCGTCAGAAACGCGTACGCATGACCCGAATTGTGCCTCTAGCACACCAGCCGCACGATTCCATCGCAACTTTCTGTTCGTTGGATGGGAGAACCAAATTGGTATCGACGCCCACGCGTGGCCTACGCGCACACGTTGGTTACCCCCTTTTTTTTAGTATGCAGTATGTAGGTAATTATGCAGAAATTATGTATGAACACTGATAAAAATAACATAAAATAAAACTAATAATAAAAATGAAAGATCGTACCATGGTGGGTTGTCTCCCACTAACACTTTTAGTTATTGTCCTTAAGTTGGACATTTGGTGAGCTTCTTGTCATGGTGGCTTATGCTTGAACTCATCCAGGAATCCTCACCAATGTTTACAATTCCAATAGCCTCCGGGATCCCAAACTAGGTGCATAAAGCCTTCAAGCAAGTTAAAGCAAGTGACAAGGCCCCATGAGTGTTATTGCTAAAATGAATTTCGGGGTCCCAAACCTTGCTTTTGCACCCGTCTTCTTGTTGATCATCATTTTTCCACTTGGGTAGTGAGCAATTGGAATTCTCACTGAGACATCCAAACAACCTCCTAGACCCATTCAATTGAGACTTATACCAATCTTTGCACTTCAACTTAGAGCATGCAACCGTATTGAACCTTGCCTAACAACTCCAACCACTACCCATCTCCCTTTTACTCTTAAAGCCACAAAGAGCTCTAAGTTGACCATCCGTCTCAAGTAGACCATATTCAAGCGGGAAAGTAAAGGTTAAGGATAAGAATTTTACCCACTTGGATGTGGTATTGGATGGTAATGGCTTTGGGAGAGGTGTTTCCAATGGGTTTACAAGCTCCACTCCCTTGTGCTCTTCTTTGAATTATGCCACCTCTTTTTAAACTTTTTCAATTTCAATCCTTTGTTCATCAATTTCATCTAACTCTTCTCCATCACTTAAGTCATAAATGGGAGGATGAGAGAAATCTACCTCCGCATTGCTTTCTATCTCATCGAGAGAAAGTTCTTCAAGTTCAAAGGATTCACCGCCAAGAAGGTTTGATGCGTGATCTTCATCACCAAGGGAACTCAACTCTTACTTCATTCCTTCCAAGTCTTCATTCAACAATTGTTTTGGAGGTTGTGCACTCTCCTCCTCAACATCAAATTCAATATTCTTGGAGGGATTTTCTTCCACTCTAGATTCCCATGGAGGTTCCGCATCTCCTAAGTCTTCAACCAATTCTTCCTCTTCTTCTATAATTTTGGCTTTCTCCACTTTCTCTAATACAAAATCGAACTCCTTCTTGATGTCTTTCCTCATCAATTCTTCAACTACTCCTTCATCTTCAAGGGTCTCTACTTCTATATTTTGGGCCACTTCGTGCTTCTTTTGAAGTATGGGTGCGTGAACCCGATCCATTAAGTCCCTAAGCCGATCCCTTCTCTCTGGTTATATGTCAATAGCATAATTGGGATCATGTTGCTCTTGGATTGATGCATCCACACGGGATATAAGAGTTTGGAGAGTAGAGGTGAGACTAGTGAGAGTAGAGGTAAGTATGGTTTGAAGCTTTATTTGCCCTTGGCGAATAACACTAAGGGTGTTGCCATCCAGTGGAGGTTGCGGTGGATAGGAGGGCTCATTATTTTGGAGAAAGGGTTCATAGTAGGAAGGTGGTTCTTCTTGGTAAGGGCATGGAGATGGTGAATATGGAGGTGGTAGTTCTTGGGGGTAATTGTGTTGGAATTGGGGTAGGTCTATGTATGGTTCATATGGTTCATATGGTGGTTGGTTAGGTGGATATGAACTGGGGTCATATGAAGGCGAATGGTGGAAAGGGGCTTGTGAGTATGGTTGAGGGCTATGTTGAGGATGAGGCTCATAGGCATGTGGTGGTGGTTGTTGACAAGTACAATAAAGAGCACCACATCCATTAGATTGATATGCATTAGGAGTGGAATTATACCTATACGAAACCAGAGGAGGTTGTTGCCAAGAAGGTTGGGCATATGCTCGAGTCTCCTCCCACCTTTGATTGTTCCATCCTTGATGCATGTTCTCATTATAGCTTCCATTCCCTACAACATAATTTGAACCAAACTCGTAGCCAAAGGGATGAGAATTCATAGTAGCAAGTAAAAACAAAAACTAATAAGAATTAATGAAAATAAACTCCTAAAACTAGAAACACTAACAAAGAAAGGAAAAAGAAAAATTATTCACAATATTCACAATAACCAATAATAAGGCACACGTTTGCAACTCCCCGGCAACGGCGCCATTTTGATGAATGGATTTTTGCTAGTAAAGAATTCACAATAAATTCTCGTTGCTAGTATAGTTTCTAAACCAACAAAGAATTTTTTTCATACAAAAATTTGGTTGTCACAAGTAACAAACCCCTAAAAATAATAATCAAAGTATTCAAACCTCGGGTCGTCTCTCAAGGAATTGCAGGGAAGTGTTCTTATTATTGGTTATGGGATTGTATCTTTTTGGGGTTTTTGAAATAAGGAACAAGGAAAGTAAATGGCATGAAAGTAAACTAATAGCTAAGAAAGCTCTTGGCAAGGTATGAGAATTAGAAGTCATATCCTAGTTATCCTTATCAATTGTGATGAGAATTGTCCATTGCTCCCACTTAGTTAACCTCTAACTATGGAGGAAAGTCAAGTGGATGAATTAATTTGATTCCACAAGTCCTAGTCAACTCCTAAGGAAAGACTAGCTTTAGAGGGATTTAAATCAACTAGCAACTTTCAATTATCAATCAACAAAGGAGTTTGATAACTCAAGAGTCTCCAATTACTTAACCAAAGCCAAGAGAAGAAAAACCTACTCTAAAATCCAACCAAGTATTTTATCAAACACTTGGAAGGCACAACATAAAAACATAGAAAACTAGCAAGGAATATTAAATCCAAACAACCAATTGCAAACATCAATGACTCACAAATAATAGAAGAAGCAATAAATATGAAATACCTCAACTTGCATTAATAAGAAAATCAAATCTAACAAGAGAGTTCATAAACTAAAGTGGATAAATAAATAAATCATCAAGAGAAGAGAACTAAAGTACTAGAACAAATAAGAGTAGAAGAAACTAAACTAAAGCAAAGTAGGAATCTGAGATTAAGAAAAGCTAAACCTAAAATCCTAAAACCTAGAGAGAGGAGAGAGCCTCTCTCTCTACAAAACTACATCTAAAACCTAAAAAATGTGAATGAAAGTTGTATGAATGAATGAATGGATGGATGATTCAATGATTCCCCCACTCTGCAACTTCTATTCTATGTTCCCAAGCTTGGAATTGGGCCAAGAAGGAGCCCAGAAATCGCCCCCAGCGCTTTCTGCAATTTCTGCACATGGTGCATGTCACGCGAACGCGTAGGTCACGCGTACACGTCGTTTAGAAAAATTCTGTGTCACGCGTACGCGTTGCCCACGCATACACGTCGCTGCCAACTTCTCAAAACTTCATTTTCTTGCGTTCCTTCCACTTTTGCATGTTTTCTTTCAATCCTCTAAGCCATTCCTGTCCTATAAAGCCTGAAAACACTTAACACACATATCACAGCATCGAATGGTAATAAAGGGTGATTAAAATTGACAGTTTAAAGGCCTAGGAAACATGTTTTCAACTATATCACAGAATTAGGAAGGTTTTGTAAAACCATACAAATTATATGAATAAGTGAGCAAAGAATTGATAAAAACCACTCAAATTAGCACAAGATAAACCATAAAATAGTGGTTTATCAGTGTTTCATATGATTTGGGAAGAAATGAGCTGAAGCTCATTTGGTTAATTGAGTGTGGGTTGGGCCTTGGACCCGGTTCGACCGATCCGGCCTGTTTAGCCCAATCTTGGGCCAAATTCTTTAAAATTAGTGTCAAAATTCTTGTTTTAATTAGCTCTATCTCATAAAACTATAAAATTTATATTTTTAATTTATTTTATTAAAATTTAATTTATTGATTAATTATTCACTAATTTTACGGGGTTTACAACAAGCAAGAGTTTAAGTTTGGTATTGTGATGCATCCGCATCTTTGGTGTTTTTTCTTCTTTATTTCAATTGATTTACTAAGAATTCTTATTAAATAACCAATGATTTTAAGATTAAAATGAACATTACTTTGATTATAGGAAACTTTGGAAGGAAAATAATAAGAAACACAGAAGAAAAGAGGATAGAGAGCAACAAGCAGGAAGCTTTCTTTGACAAGCAGAACACTCTCTGAGATGAACAGAAGGCTCTCTAGAAACATAGAGAGGGATGTGCAGCGTGAGAAGGACCATGTAACACGTTGGGACCAATTTATCTATCATGCATTTGCATGCAATTGTATGTGCGCATGACTTTACCTTTTCACGTGGGTTGTGAGAGATTTCACATAAGACACAACCATTGTGCATATGCATGTATGTGTACGACGCACGAGGAAAGTTTTTTGGCCATTATGCGTACGCACGATCTTTGGTTCAAGCGGGATGTGGAATTCACCTGTATAACATGAAGGGTAATACAATTAAAGGAAATTGAAGCACGTACAATGCATCCTTCTTCACGTGGTACACGAGTTTGGCAGATGACATTTCAACCTAAGAAGAGACTTCACGTGGCATGCAGGGAACTTCATGTGGGACGTGGAATTTAGCCCACCTTCTAGGGCCTCAAACAAAGCCTCTCCATTCTCTACTTCTTCAGCCTTTGGATGATCAATCAAGAGCCCCCCAAGGATGGCATTAATTGAATATTGCAAGCAATTAAGGAGGAGATCTTTACGAAGGAGAGGAAAATTATGAAATAGATTTGATTTTACTTTAGTTTTGATTATGTTTTTAAGTTTGAATTTGAAGTTATTTTCTAGGGTTAGTATATAAGGGAAGAGGGCACTGGCCTCTTCTCTTCTTTGGCATATTTTAGTTTTGATAATTAAGGATTTCTCTAATGAACATGAGCAACTAATTCTCCTTGGTTAAGGTTAGGAGCTCTGTTAATTTCATGGTTTAATTTAATAGCTTTTCTACCTCTAATTCATGCATTGATTCCTTCTTAAGAAAAGGTTTTCATTCTTCATCTTAAAGGCTTTGAATATGTTGGAAAACAATTCTTCTCTAACTTGAATTCTCTTAACTTCTTGTAAATGTTGATTAATTTGAATTAAGCTTGAAAACCAGTTCTCACAACTCTTAAGTTTTGAAAATAGACTTGAAAAGTGACATCGAATCAACTAGGGGAGATTCTTATGAATTGTGTGACTTTATAAATCAGTGAATGTGCAAAACTCTTTTCTTAACTAATTGACTAAGTGATTAGAGATTAATTAGGTTAAAGAGAAATTGAATCACTTTGATTGGGATTTGATTACCAACAATTTGCCATAGAATTATCTTTCCATGATTAAGGTGGAAAGTGAAAAGTATTAATCCGGAAGTTTTAATATCTCCGAAACTTTAACTTTCTTAATCATAACATCTTTTCAATATTCATTGTTTGCTTTTGTACTTTGCTGCTTATGTTACAAGTTATTCAAAACCCTAATTTGATTGTCTAACTAGATTAATCGGTTGACTATTGTTTGCCTAATCCGCTAATCCTCGTGGGATCAACACTCACTCACTGTGATTTATTACTTGGTACGACCTGGTGCACTTGTTGGTGTTTTACGGTTTGTAAAATCCGTATCAAGTTTTTGCCACCGTTGCCGAGGATTAATCGTGGTTAACAAACTACCAATCAATTGATTACCTAGATTAGATATTTTTACTTTTTGTTTATTTACTGTTTTCGTTTTATTTCCCCTAGGAATTCTCTTCACACTGTGAAGGGAGTTCCAATTTGATTTCCTTGTTGTCTTTGTCTATGCAGAATAACAGGGAGATAGAACCTCTTCAATATGATCCTAAGATCGAAGGAACTATTTGGCGACAAAGAAAAAAAGCTAAAAATCAAAGAGTTGAAGAAGAGATTGAAGAAGTGGTTGAAGAAGAATCTAAGCAAAACATGGAAGAGAATAACAGCTAATACTCTTCCACCTAGGAGGACTCATGGATCTTTCACTATACCTAATCCAGGGAGTTATGGAAGTAGCACTGAACACCTACTATTAATGCTAACAATTTTGAACTGAACCCACGGCTTGTTACATTGCTGCAACAAAATTTGTCAGTTTAGTGGGAGTCCACAAAAAGATCTGAATTTTTGTATCTCTAATTTCTTGCAAATTTGTGACACTCTCAAGACAAATGGCATCCCGGCTAAGATTTACCAATTATTGCTCTTCCCTTTTGCTATAAGGGATCGAGCTAAGCAGTGGCTGGATAATCAGCACAAGGAGAGCATAGCCACATGGGAGGACATGGTCACTAAGTTCCTAAACAAGTTCTTCCCGCCTCATAGATTGACTAAGCTCAGAACCAACGTTCAAACCTTCAGACAACATGAAGGAGTGTTCCTCTATGAAGCTTGGAAGAGGTACAAAGAGATTCTTAGGAAGTTCCCTCCGGATATGTTTACAGATTGGGTCCAACTCTAGATATTCTATGATGGGATCACCCCCGCCTCTTGGGTTTCTTTGGATAATTCCAGATAATGCGTACGCGACCAATGGCTTGCGTACGTAAGAACTCTTTTCTGTTTCAAAGATTCGCATACGCGGATGATGCTCGCGTACCCGGCAATCCTTTTTACACTCATGTGTACGCGAGACCCTTGTTTTACTATACCATTTCTTCCAATTCTTCACTCACAATATGCCTTGGAGGTTGTGCACTAGCCTCCTTAACATCACTTTCAAACTCCATGTAAGAAGGCTCTTCAACTTGAGATTCCTCTTTGCATTCAACATCTCCTAAATTTTTAACTACTTCTTCCGGTTCAATTATCTCTACTTCTTCCTCTTCTTGCAATTCTTGCCTCAACTCCTCTTCTTTACCTTGAAGCTCCAAATTCTCCTTCTCATTATGCTCCTCAATTAATCCCCCACATTTAACAATAAGGGTGTCTTGGATATTTGAGCACAATGATGCTAACTGACTCATCACTTCGGTCAAGCTAGCCATGAATTCCCCTTGCTTTTGGCAATGAGCTAGAAGTTCTTGTTGTTCTTACATTAGGGGCTAGAGAAATTCATCCGTTGAGGGTGGTGGTGGAAAGGAGGGTTCATTGTTTGGAAGAGAGGTGTCATAGTTGGAAGGTAGTTCAGATTGGTAAAAGTCTTGAGGTGGCGTATAGGAAATAGGTAGTTCTTAGGAGTATTGGTGTTGGAATGGTAGTGGCCCTAAGTATGGTTCATATAGTGGTTGGTATGGTGGATATGGGTTAGGATCATATGGAACACCAAACTTAATTCCTTGCCAATGTTTCTCATGCATCAAATTAACCATATGTGAAATCCTTTTGTCTTTGCTAAAGGTAATAAAAACTAGAAAAAACTAAAAAGTAAACAATTGGTTAATTGGTTTGTCTAATTGCTCGGAGCTAGCAGCCATGTATGCAGAAGGTGAGAATGTGTTTTTAAATGAGATTTTGGTGGAACACCAAATTTAGAATCCTTCATTCTCCCTTAATTTATTTTGGTGTGCAACACCAAACTTAGCTCCTTGCAATATAGATAAGTCTAATTAACCCTTTTATTGAAATATCTATGAAGAGTGAACTACCTCAGATTGGGTTGCCTCCCAACAAGCGCTTCTTTATTGTCACTAGCTTGACATCTTGTTCTTTGATCATGGAGGCTGAAAATCATAGTGCCTTAACTTTTCTCCTCTTATTGTGAACTTCCTTCCGGTCTCCTCTTTGATGATCTCTAGGTGTTCAAGTGAAAGGATCCGATTCACAGTGTAATACTCAGATAATTGTGGACACACCTTCATTGATTGGGTGTTTAACATCACTTTATCCCCTGGTGAGAAGCCTTCAGTGGGGATTTTCTTGTTTCTCCACCTTTTTGGTCTCTTCTTCTTTTCTTTCTCAGAAAATACTTCATGCTTTGGTGGTTCTTTATATGGAGTGTTAAGGTTCTCATCTAGGGGTTGTGGATCTAGTTCCTTCTTGATTTCTTTGGTCTGTTGCACCATTTCTACTTCTTTCAAGCATGAATTTAGAAGTTTTGGAGTTAAATCATTGACTGCCTCCTTCAGGCTTTGATCTCTGCCCTTATCCTTCATAAAATCTTCTTCCTGAATGGGCTCATGCAAGGTTTTAAAAACATGGAATGCTAGGTGTTCATCATGCACTCTCAGCAACAATTCCCCTTTTTCAACATCTATCAATGCTCTGCCCGTAGCCAGGAAAGGCCTCCCCAGAATGATGGGAGTGTTAGGGTCCTCCTCCATATCCAGGATGACAAAATCAGTTGGGAGAAGGAATTTTCCCACTTTTACCAGCACATTCTCTAAAACTCCAAGTGCTTGCTGAATGGATTTATCAGCCATTTGAAGTATTCGTGTGGATTTCAGCTCGACAATTTGGAGTTTCCTCATTAGAGACAAAGGCATCAAATTTATGCTTGCACCAAGATCACAGAATGACTTTTCAATTGTTATGTTTCCTATGGTGCAAGGTATATAAAAACTCCCAGGATCATCTTTCTTCTCTGGCAACTCTCTTTGGAGAATAGCACTACATTCCATTGTCATCTCAACAATTTGTCCTTCTTTTAGGGACTTTTTCTTTGTCAGCACTTCCTTCATAAATTTGGCATACACTGGCATCTGTTCAAGTGCTTCTAAGAAAGGAATATTGATGCTAAGTGTCTTGAATATGTCTAGGAACTTTGAATATTGCTTATCCTCATTTTCTGTTTTGAACCTCTGAGGGTACGGAAGTTTGGGGACATCTGACTTCACCCCTTCCTTCTTCTCCTGTAGCTGTGTTTCAAGGATGTTATTGTCTCTCTTTGAGCTTTTTGCATTCTTGGTCTTTCTATCATTTTCTCTTCTCTCTTCTGTCTCTTGTGGAACTTCTCTGTTGTGTTCTTCCTGATTGATGACTTCTTTCCCTCCAGTCTTCTCACTTCCCACTATGATTGCCTTGCACTCCTCCCACTTTGTAGCTTTTCCTTTGTCCCTTGGGTGGTCTTGAGTGGCAATAGGGGATGCATTTGATTGTTTCTCATCCATCTCTACAATTTGTTTAGCCATTTGTTCCATATGCCTCTCAAGATTTCTGATTGAAGCTTCTTGGTTTTTGCTTATTATGGCTTGATCTTTTCTTGATGCTTCTTGATCTTTTCTTGCTGTTTCTTGATCTTGTCTGGCCATCTCTTGATTTTTCATGAGTTTTTCCATCATTATCTCTTGGTGCTTCATCATCTTTTCCATCAATATCTCCAACTTGGAGATTCCTTGAGTGTCTTGTGATGCTTGTGGCTGGTTGTGAGATGTTGAAGGTTGATGATAGGTATTTTGGTTAGTGGTTTAGTTATTGGGTGGATAGTAACTGGAATTTGGGTGGTTATTTTGGGGTTTTCTATATGGATTGGGGTTAGTGTTTTGCTGATTGTGGTTTTGGTTGTTTCCTGAGTTGTTTTGGTTTGAATTTCCTTGCCATGGTTGCTGGTTTTGAGTGTGGTTATCTCCCCATCTTATGTTTGGATGGTTCTTCCAGGATGGATTGTAGGTGTCACCATAGACTTCATTTTGGCCGGAGCTTTGGTTGTGCACATATTGAGGTTGTTCCTGCTGCTGATCTTCTTGGTTTTTTTCATTTTTCCCCCATTTGGTTGATGATTGGCTTGTGTTGACTGCTGCAACTTGGAGACTATCAATCCTCTTGGCCATTTGCTCAAATTGTTGTTGAATTTGCTGCTGCATCATTTTGTTTTGAGCCAGAATTGAGTCCACTCCTTCCAACTCCATCACTCCTTTCCTTTGTGATGGTTGGCGTTGCCTTTGGTGAGCAAAGAAATACTGGTTGTTGGCCACCATATCAATGAGATTTTGGGCTTCCTCTACAGTTTTCATTAGTTGTAAAGAGCCTCCTGCTGAATAATCCAAAGCCTCTTGAGATTTCAATGTCAAGCCTTCATAGAAATTCTGCAATCTGTCCCACTCACTGAACATTCCAGGTGGGCACTTCCTGATCAGAGCTTTGTATGGTTCCCATGCCTCATACAAGGGTTCAGCATCCATTTGTGTGAATGTTTGTACTTCGGTCTTTAATCTAATAACTCTTTGAGGTGGGTAAAACTTGGCAAGGAACTTGGTTACTAGATCATCCCAATTGTTGATGCTGTCTCTTGGGAAAGATTCTAACCATTGAGTGGCTTTGTCTCTGAGAGAAAATGGAAACAGCAGTAGCTTGTAACTGTCAGGATGCACTCCATTAGTTTTGACAGTGTCACAAATCCTCAAGAAGGTGGATAGGTGCTGGTTTGGATCTTCCAAGGGGCCTCCTCCATAAGAACAGTTGTTCTGCACCAAGGTGATGAGTTGGGGCTTCAATTCAAAGTTATTTGCATCGACATTTGGGGTAAGGATGCTACTCCCACAATGCCTTGGATTAGCAAATGTATATGAAGCCAATACTCTCCTTTGGGGCTGACCATTGTCGTTGGCCACTCCCACTTGTGGATTTGTTGGATTTTCCTCCATTTCTTGGTTCTCTTCTCAACCTCCAAAGTGTTTCAAGATCAAAAGGTGTGGATTCATCGCTTCTTCCTCTTGACATAAACATAGAACCAGGAACCAGAATTAAACACTCTATTGCTAGAGTGAAGTTAGTGTTAGCTTAAGCAAAAATTCAAACAGTTAGTATGCTTAGTAAAAAGAAAAAGAAAAAATGCTTAATCTAGATCTCCACTTCACTTAATTATTGTCAATCTAATTCAATCCCCGGCAACGGCGCCAAAAACTTGATGTGTGGAAAACGATCCAACACAAAACTCACCGGCAAGTGTACCGGGTCGCATCAAGTAATAATAACTCACGTGAGTGAGGTCGATCCCACAAGGATTGAAGGATTGAGCAATTTTAGTTTAGTGGTTGATTTAGTCAAGCAAACAGAAGTTGATTTGAGTGAATTTGTGTTCAACAAGAATTAAATTGCATAGAATGTAAAAGGGAATGGGTAATTTACAGGAAATTAAAGAGAACAGAAAATATAAAAGTGCTGAATCTTAAAGAACAAGAAATTAAATGGCAAAAACTTAGAACGCAAGAAATGTAAATTGCAGAATCTTAAAGTGCAAGAGATGTAAATTACTTGAATTATAAAGGGAATTGGGAAGTGGATTTGTAGAATTTAAACAAGGCAAGGTAAAATTCAACAAACAGAAATATAAAAGATGGATTCAATTAAACCAGATCTCAAATGACAATAACAATAAGCTTGGTGTAGCAACGAAACAAGGAAATTGAAATTGAAAGATGTAGATCTCAGGACCCAAGAGACTAGATAACCAAGTCTAGATCTCAATGCCTTCCTAGATCCAAATTTAGAAATCAATTGCAAGAAAAGTAAAGATCAACCAGTAGAAGAAAAGAAGTGAAATCGCAAATTCTCAATGATGCAGTAAATCAAAACATAGAGATCTCAAGGTGAGATTGAAACAGAATTCCTTCAATTCTCAACACTCAAGACTCAGACAAAGTGTGTAGAAAAGAAAACAAAAACAACCCAGAGGAAGAGAATTCAATTCTCCTTCCCAGGAACTCTCAAATTCTAAAAGCAACTACTAAGGTGAGCTCTCTACTGCAAGTATTAAAAATTCTAAAAAGGAAGCTCTCCAAAAAACTTAAATTCTAATCTATTTATACACTCTCTTCTAATGATCTTCAAGCCTTGAATTGGGCCCTTGGTCTTGATGGAATTGGATTGTTAATAACCTCTGTTGATTGCTCTTGGTGTTGGGAGGAAGTCCACTTGTGAACCGGGCCATGAACCATTCACGTTTGAGTCAACGTTTGAGGCAAACGTTGACTCAAACGTCTTCGTGAAACCCATTATGCAGATCGGCCCCTTGCTGTCATCCACGTTTGAGCCAGTGTTTGAGGTCAAACGTGAGCTCAAATGTGGCCCTTCCCAAGTAGCTCTTCTAGCCAACGTTTGGCCTAACGTTTGAGGCAAACCTTGGCGCAAACGTGGCTCAATTAAACCATCAAACAGGGGTGCTCTTCCATGCTAAAAGATGGCCAACGTTTGACCTCACGTTTGAGGCAAACGTTGGCGCAAACGTTTCCATGCTTCAGGGTGATCTTTCTTGCTCTTATGGCGCCAACGTTTGACCTCACGTTTGAGGTAAACGTTGCCGCAAACGTTGGCCCTTCCCCTGATTCTTCTTCAGCCAACGTTTGCCTCAACGTTTGAGGCAAACGTTGGCGCAAACGTTGGCTTGCCTCCAAGGTATTAGTAATAAAAAGCATGCTTTTATTAATGCATTAACGTAAAGCATGAATTGCCAATTGTATTAGAAATGCATGGCTTTAATTAATAATGCTAATGCTTTAACTTTAAATCATTCATTCATTTAACGCATTTATTCATTAGCATTAGTAATTAATTGTTCTATGCATGCTTTCATTATATTATTGCATTTAATTAGTAATACCAATTACTTAACATAGCATTCATTTATTTCATTCATTTGGCATTATTAATTAAATGTTTCATGCATGCATTCATTTCATTCGTTCGGTCACTTAATAATTAAATGTATGCATGCATAAGAATCAATGCATGACATCATGATGCTAATGCCAAGATTCAATGGTCATGGGCCACGCTTTCAAAAGCGTGGCCTAAAGTTCCAAAGCGTGCCCAAAATTCCCTTTTCCACCATTTCTTCACCTACAAATAATCAAAACAACCAATCAAAGTATCACCAAATTCACAAGGTTTAAAATTCATTCAAAAATCAATTAATTTAAGCTTAAACCCCATGATTTTGTGTCAATTAAAGGGTGGTTGATTGATTCAAAGAGACCATGCAATTCCAATCCAAATTACTAACTTATAATGCAAGAAAGTGCATAAAACCTAATAAAATCAAAGAAAAAGGCTAGTGAAACTAGGCTAAGATGACTTGTCATCACTAACTAGTATATATCAGCAGGCGCTACTATAAAAAGAAATTCTTGTATGTGCAAATTAGATATCAAACAAATACTTAAATAGTATTCTAAAATAAAAATAAAAAAAATTATAATTACCTCTTTCAAATGATAATTTTGTGGCTGTAACAGTGGCTTTGTGAACTTTTCCTTCTCAAGTAGTTGTATATATGCAAATTAATTTTTTTCTACAAGATAAAAAGAGACAAAAAAAAATAAATAGAGCAAATATATTATTCTCAAATTATAATTTATAAAAAGAATTCGTATAAAACTCGTATTATATTAACTAACTAACTAAAATGAAAGCAAAGCAACAACAACAACAACAATAATAATAATAAAAATGAGAAATAAAATATAAAAAAGTAAATATTTTATTGTTTTTACTATTTTTTCATAAAATTTTAAGAATAAAAAATATTAAATATAAACTTTGTTATCCTTTTACTTTGGTTAATTACTGGGTGGCATGTGTGATGAATTATTAATTTATCAAATGATGATATAATTTAAGAATTTTGTAATTACATGTAGACCTTTGGTTTATTAAAATCTTGAGTCATAACGTATATACAAAATATTAAAATTATTCATATTATTTTTTGAAACTACTGAATGAACCTCATACTAAATTTTGAAAAGAGAATCAGAAAAAACAAGTTTGAATTGAATTAATCAAACAAGGAAATAGTGGGATAATCAATCATAAAAATAGTGTAAAAATAAAGTAACCAATTATAACCATGTGAATTATAAATATGGCTAAAAAAACAAAATGAATATATATTATGTGTGTATATGTAGCTAGGAAGATCCAATTATTAATAAACAGTAGAAAGATAATGCTACTGATGTGCAGACAAAGAAGGATATGATACAATAATATTTAGCATGGATCCATCCATCTTAGTTGGCAACAATGTCAATTTTGGTGAACATCTGAACCCTTTCCATGGATTGGCCAAATGCCTCATTAGTTTAGACAGTTGGAATCTCGGTGTTCATGGAGCTGAACAACTTTTATTATTTTTTGAAACTACTGAATGAACCTCTTACTAAATTAACCAGCATCTACTGATGAAAATTCAGGAGATAAATAAGCACTTAATAAAAAGCAAGTCAAATATAGCAGTAACATGCGGTAAGAGTTAGACTAGTCAAGTACACATTTTCACAATGACACACACTTCTCACCCACATAACTATTACATCAATCAACCCTAGAAATGAAATCTGAATCACCCATGCAAAACAAAACTGATAAACACATAGTAAAAAGCAAGAAAAATAAAAACTTTGCACCAAATCACCCCTTGAATGACTCAAGAAAAAGTAGCAAACATGAAAGCAAAGACAAAAGAAGATTGAGATTGAAGAACACAGACCTGAACACGAGGAATTGAGAGAGAGAGAGATGGAGAATGTAAAGGATGAAGAGATGAGAGAATGGAATGAGAGTATATGAAGATGGTATGGGTTATCATATATTAGATCCATATGTTAAAATGTCTCAGCACAATTTTGGAAGTTTATTGAATAAAGCATATATAGCATGGTTAAAAACAATATTAAAAACTTATTTAAATAGTATTCTAAAAGAAAATATAAGAAAATTATAATTACCTCTTTCAAATGATAATTTTTCTTCTTTTTTCTTTCCCAGCAAATATTAAAACTTGAAGCTTTCAAAGTAAAGTAGCTAGCAGCAAGAATTGAAGAAAATCTAAAACCTGTTTCACATGAAAATCGATTAGTAGTGTGGGTGAGAATTATTAGAGTAATTAATTAAACATACAAAGATTTTAAATCATCCAATAAGTGAAAATATTGGTACTTTTGTAAAAAATAAAATAAAATACTGTCAGTTGAGTGGAGAAGAAAAAAATGGGAAACGAAGAGAGATTTTGAGGTATGAAGAATAAAATAGCAAATAATAATAAGCATACACAATTTCAGAATCCAAACTCATGAATGCCAGAATAATATAAAGACATTGAGTAATGAACTTAAGCATTCAACAATTGACTTGCAAAGTTTTAAAGTGCCTGCATTTCTTATCATCATATTTCATAAGATATAAAAAGTAACCAAGTTAGTTCATGATAATTTAATTATAGTCCAACAATAAAATATATTATCCTAATAATATGTCCACTACAGAGTCATATCAATGGCATCCTAAAAGCTAAGTGCTGCAACACCACCTCCATCCACATGTTTAACAGCTAAGATCTCATCTCCATTTTTCATCTTGAGCTGGAGTGCATTAACAGTTAAAATAAGATCAGTTAACAACATAGTATAGCACAGTACTAACTGATGAGTATTTTGGTGGAAAAATGAATTTCTCCCAAAACACACAAATCTAACCGGCAAGTGTACCGGGTCGCATCAAGTAATAAAAACTCACGGGAGTGAGGTCGATCCCACAGGGATTGAAGGATTGAGCAATTTTAGCTTAGTGGTTAATTTAGTCAAGCGAATCAAGATTTGGTTGAGTGTTTTGTGATTTGCAGAAATTAAATTGCATGGAATTAAAGAGAACAGGAAATAAATTGCTGAATCTTAAAGAACAAGAAATTAAATGGCAGAAACTTAGAATGCAAGAAATGTAAATTGCGAAATCTTAAAGTGCAAGAAATGTAAATGACTTGAATTGTAAAGGGGATTGGGACTTGGATTTGCAGAAATTAAACAAGGAAAAGTAAATTTGCATCAAGCAGAGATGTAGAAGAGGGTTTGGGTTAAATCGGATCTTGAAGCAGAAAAGTAAATGAACATGAAAACAGTAAACAGAGAATTAGAAATTGAAAGTTCAGATCTCAGGACCCAGAGACTAGAAAACCGAGTCTAGATCTTAATGCCTTCCTAGATCCAACAAGAACAATTGCAAGGGAATTGTAAATTGCAAGGAAAGTAGATGAAGAGCAATTAACAGAAATTAAATTCAATCAAGCAGTAAATAAAGCAGAGAGATCCAAGGATGAGATTGAAACAGAATTTCTTCAATTCTCCAACCCAAGATCCAAGACAATTGTAATTGAAATTGAAAGCAATAAAACTAAGAGGAAGAGAAGTGAATTCTCCTTCCCCAAGACTAAGAAATTAAAGATCACTCAATATCCAAAGCTCTCCGAAAACTATTATGAAAATTCAAAAGGGAAAGCTCCCCGAAGAACTTGAATTCTATCCTATTTATACACTTTCTTCAAATGATCTTCAAGCCTTGAGTTGGGCCTTTGCTCTTGGTGGAATTGGGTTGAAAGAGGCCTTGGTTGATTGCTCTTGGAGTTTGGAGAATAACCAAAGTGAACCAAATGAACCGGGTTGGTGTTTTGCAAAAGTTGGAGTAAAAGTTGGAGCAAAAGTTAGGGTCTAACTTTTGGTCCAACTTTTCATATCAGCCCCCATATTTTGCTGATACCCACGTTGGTGCAAAAGTTAGGGGTCTAACTTTTGCTCCAACGTTGGCCTTCCTAATGTGTACTTATGGCGCCAACGTTAGCCCAAAAGTTAGAGGCTAACGTTGGCGCAAACTTTTGCTCCTCCCCTTGTATTTTTCATGTGCCAACGTTAGCCCAAAAGTTAGGGGCTAACGTTGGCGCAAACTTTTGGTGGCCAGGGAGGTTTTTCTTATGCCAACGTTAGCCACCAAGTTAGGGGCTAACGTTGGCGCAAACTTTTGATGCCCAGGGGTGATTTTCATGTGCCAACGTTAGCCCAAAAGTTAGGGGCTAACGTTGGCGCAAACTTTTGGTGCCCAGGGAGTGATTTTCAAGTTCCAACGTTAGCCCAAAAGTTAGGGGCTAACGTTGGGGCTAACTTTTCACCCAAAAGTTTATGCAAAAGTTTGAGGCTAACTTTAGGTCCAGCTTTTTGCTTCCTGGTTCAATTTTACTTATTCCATTGTCCTCTCTTTACTCCTAGCTATTCCTTCTTGCTTCAACCTTTCTCCAAGCTTTCTTCACCTATCATTAATCAACCAAACACATCAAAGCTATGCTTAAAATCATGAGATATTCATTCTTTCATAATATGTGACAATTATAGTATAAAACCTCATGAAATAGCATGAATTCATACATGGTTGATTAAATCAAAGGAAACATGAAAATCTACCTAATTGACTTGCTTGTAGCACAAGAAAGTGCATAATTCTAATGAAAACAAAAGAAAAAGACTAGTTAAAATAGGCTAAGATGACTTGTCATCACTAACCACAAATTTCTTATATTCTTTTACAGCATAACTTAGTGTATTTCAGAACATGCTTAACTATTTATTTTAATCTGTGAAAGTTATTAAGCCACTACAACAAATAAGAGGTCCTCCTTGTTAATTGTCTCATGACAAAAAACATATATATAATTTACATAGTACATATACATTAGCAGAAATAAAGTTATATAAAGAATCAAATAATTTAACAATGCAAAATATCTCTATTTTAGAGCCAAACTTGTTTAATTTTCTTTTTATCTAAAATCTCAAAATCAAAGAATACAGATGCAAATAGATTTTCTCAACTGAATCTCTCTTTCCTATTTCCATATTTCCTGGTATAAAATTCTTATTCAAACACATCCTTCTGATAGGGTATGCTGCCTAACACAGTAGTAGCACCCTTCTGAGGCAGCTAAATAATCCCCAATAAGAATTCATGAATGTACAATGATGCTAATAAACCACTCCTTGGGGAAGTTCAATTAATGTTTAATGCACGCATGATATTGAAGACTGCATTTCTTGTTTTATACGCCATATATATGTATGATTATATAGAAGTTATGCAAGTAGTGCTTCAAGACACATAAGCCTTATTCTCAAGTAACAGAATTAGCAAACTTAGTTTCTCTGAGAAATTGATACAACAAGAACTAAAAACTGGATTCCTTGAATACCATGATTGATAACTCCAGAGAAATATCTCAAAAAGTAATTTTAAGATGACTTGAAGTGGCTTATAAGGTAGGATCCTCAAAATAGTATAACACGCGAGTTGGCATTGGATTAGAATTATAATTATAGAAATATATCAAAACAAAGTTGCAACTCACAAGATATAAGCACTTGAGGTAAGCAGAATATTTATCAAATCTAATTTTAAAAAATAAATAAATCATGCATCTGTAAGCAAATTGATTATTCTTAACACTAAAACAAGAGAAACAGATTCTTCTTTTCCATTTTTTTCTCCAAATTTTTTTGAAAAGTTAAAGTGAAGATAAATTATATAAAGAGTGAAGATAAATTACATAAAAAGTGCATATAATTAGATAACTAATTCAACACTTGTATGAGTATCTGATTAATTTATTTGTTAAAAATGATTAGTGTGATAAAATGTTTCTGCAATATTTTAAGTAGTATCACTAGAATAATAAACAGGGCAGTGTATCCCAGAGGATTCAGAATTTTCTTCTCGACAGATAAACAGAGCGCAAAGGCAAAGATAAACAATCTAGAATAATTTTAAGATAACAACTCATAGAAAGTTAAACACGAAAAATCTGAACCTTAATAAGTAATCGAAAATAAGGATGTAAGCTTTCTGAAACTAAGCTATGACAGATTTTTTCTGAGATCTGAGATATGAGATTGGAGAAACACCTTAATAGAAGTAAGCAATAGAAGATCTGAGATCGGAGAGAGAGATAGAGAGAGAGAGAGAGAGAGAGAGAGAGATGAGGGGGTAAAGTCACGAAAGAAGACCTGAGATCGTCGACTGGTTGAACAGTATCACCCCAACCGGCGTCAATCACCCCAGCACCAACGTCAATCCAATGCTTCAACGAAAGACCCGATCGCAGAGCTACAGAGAAATAAAAACCCCCAAAAATCAGCACCAAAAATAATTTTGAAACCCTAACCCAAACAAAAACGAAGAAATCGGTAATTTAATCACCAATGCGGGCATAGGTGCCTTCTGGAATTGAAATGTTGAGGTCAGTAACCACCAGATCCTTGCCTTTCGCTGGAATATTCTTCTCCACAGCACTAACAAGAAAAAGAAAATAAAATAGCATTTCAGTTTTGGTTTCAGCTTCTCTAACAAAGTAACTATTTCAGTTTAACTTAAGAGGTTTTACCTAGAGAGATCGTAACCGGTGGAGAGAGGAAAAGCCCTAGAGGAAGAACGGCGTTGTCGGAGAAGAAAGGGAGATAGAAGGGAGATAAGAGTGTCGTATATTCATTTCTTTGAATGAGCTAGGATTGTGTTATTTTATTTTATATACGTGTGAAAACGGCGGTTCAAAACCGCCATAATCACCAGAACAGCCAAAATAAACAAAGCCAGTTACGGCAGCAACAAAAGTTGCCATAATGTGTGAATAATATGGCGGTTCTTTAAAACTGCCTTAATATTAATGCCATTTTAACTTCCTTTTTTTGTAGTGTTAGGAGTTGAATTATACCCATAAGAAACCGGAGGAGGTTGTTGCCTAGAAGGTTGTCCATAAGCTTGGGGCTCCTCCCACTTTTGATCCTTCATTAAGCTTTCATTTCCTACAACATAGTTTGAACCAAACTCACAGCCAAAGGGGTGAGAATTCATAGTGAAAAAGGAAAACAACAATAAAAGCTAATAAGAAACAAAGAAAACAACTTCTAAAACCCGCAAGCAAGAAAAAATCAAACTTCTCAATCAACTTCTGCTACTACCGCGGACCACTATTTTCCCCGCTCCTGTTGTGGCATTGCTCAGCTCATCCTCTTCTCCCTTTCCAGTTTCTATTTCTGCTTCTGAAACCTTCCCAGGTTTCCCCTGCTTTCCTTTCTGCATTCTGTTCTTTTTATTCTATTAAGTTAGGATTAGTTACATTGTTTAATTTCTGTTTAATTAGATTAGTTAGAAATGCATGTTAGTTGATTCTAGGTGTTTAGGTAGTTTAATTGATTTTTATAGTGGATTTAGGATTTAAATTTTGGTTGCTAATGATGTCTGAAATCACTGGTTCACTGAACAGTTTGGTTAAGTGATGATGATTATGTTCTTCTTATTCCAATTTGTATAATGCTACAACATGCTATTGTGCTTGATGCTGTTTGGTGCTGTTTTGCTCAATAATGCCCAATTCATATGAGTTTATTGTGTTTCACTCTTGTTTAAATATATCCTAAGTTCATATGGATTGAATTTGCTGCTTGTTTGAATTTCGGGAACACTCAATTTACTGTCGAGATGCTGCAGAAATTTTCAGAAAATTTTTATGCTATTACGTTGCAAATTGTGAATTGAATTTGGAAAATTTTGTTATTCTCAAGTTCAATTCATGATTCATTTGGTTAGCATTTCCGTGTTTCTTTTGGTTCCCTTTTCATTTGAATTTGTGATTGACAGAATCAAGGAACTATTTGACGGATTTTTGTGTCAAATAGGACCTTGGTTAACCAAGTCAATCTGAACCTCTTTTGTATTTTCAATCTTTCAAGTTTAAGTCAAAACCTTTTCGTCTTCTTGGTTCAAGTTCAATTTCCATTTTCCTTAACCAATGAAGCTATTTTTGTAACTTTGCCATTTGACTTGAACTTGTTTCCTTTTAATTGAGGTTCTTTATATTTGTAACAATTGGTGCTTTTCACTGGTGTAAGCCCTTTTGAATGGAAATTGACTTCAATACTCTTTTGGTTACACCAAGTGCATATTTCAATTCTTTCACACCAATTCTTACAAATTTAGTAATCAAACACATTGATGATGATCTCACTTCTTTTGTGCTTATGTGCATTACATATTTCATCATCAATGACTTGTATTGAATTCATGAATGTGAGCATGCTTGTTCTTAAACTTTTTTTAATTTCTCTTGGTTAAGTTTAGTAATTATCATGCCACTGATTTTAACCTAATTTACTGACTTTTGATTTAATTCACTTTTTCACTTTTCTTTTTAATTTTTCCTTTTTAAACTAACTCTTTTAAATTCTTTTGAGGCATGATAATTACGGTTTCTTGACGAACAAGCATCTTAAACATTATTGCATGAATTCTTGGATTGTGTTTTTGATTGATTTGTGAATTCTACTTTTCTTCCATTCCAAGAATTTACTTTTTTGCTCACTTCATGAGTGTACCTTAATACCCTTCTATTTCCTGTTTTCTGTCTGTTTGATTATATACTTGCTTTTTATACCTCTGCTTTGCTTAATGTCTGTATCCTGTAATTTCTGTTATTCAGGATGTCTGACACAGGTAAAGGGAAAGCCAAGGCCACCACCAGCAAAAAAAGAGGTCGCAGCCATCTACTGAGCTGGCGATCTCTGGTACATCTGAGAGGCATCTTAATGAGAAGGAGAAGGCTGACCAAGCTACGCCTTCTACCAATTCAGTGAAGTTTGCCAACTTATACTGTGAGCTCCGATTTTCGCACTATGAGCAGCGGAAGCTCATTCTGGAGAAGAAAACTAGTTGTCCCTTCCGATCTGAGGCAGTACACTGAGCATCGAATTGAGGAGAGGGGCTGGGTCTTTTTGGACCGAGAGCTAGTGAGGGTAAACGAGTCTTGGGTCCGGAAGTTCTACTGCAATCTCTACAGAGCGACCAGTAACGTAGTTCACCTATGAGACAGACAAGTTATGATCACAGAGATAGATATTGAGGACATTCTCCACTTTCAACCTAGGGTCAGTGATAAAGATGCCTTCCATAAGGCTGAGGAGGAGATTTACTGCATGAGCTTCAATTGGGATGCAGTGCGTAGCACAGTTGGCCATCATGATGCCCCTTGGGAGCAAGGATCCTCCAAAGTGACTCCCAAGGGCATGAAGTTCGATTACCTGACAAAGGAGTCTAAGGTGTGACAGCAGATCCTGTCCACATATGTCATGCCTAGCACTCACTTCACAGAGGTCCTGGCGGATATGCTAGTTTTGATCTGGTGCATCCTAGAGGGGAAGGAGTTGTACCTTCCATGACTCATCAGATGATTCATGTATTGGGCCCACATCAGGGGCAACCTTCCATTTCCATGTTTGGTCACACAGCTTGCTCACCGGGCTGAGGTACCTTGGGAGCCAGCAGACGAGGCACCACCAGCTGTTCACAGAAAGGAGATGGTTATTCCTTGGGGGAGCTGGGTTGGTGGCCCACCGACAATCCGGCGTCGAGACCGAGCTGCCATAGCAGCAGCTTCCGAGCCGGCTTCTTCCTCGGCCGCAGCAGGTCCTTCGATTGCACCATCTGCATCCACTATACCAGCACCATCATCATCATTCCAGCTAATTTATCGTCTCGTGTAGTGCCTCTTCAAGCGCATAGACCAGATAGAGCATCACGGGGAGCAACATTTGTAACACCCTATCACCCAGAGCTTTACACCTAGGATGTAAAACAGAGGTGGTAAGGCGCTACGACCTCTAAAATTAAAATAGAGCATGATAGAGCAAGCTAACGAATTTATATACTAAGAATTCCAAAACACATATAACAAAACTCAAGACCCGGCTCGCGAAGATAAATCGGTCCGAGCATATAGTTATGCATATATAGATATATAGGAAAACACAAAAGAAAACCTAAAATACAGAGTTACAAAACCTGAGTCTCCAAAAATCACCTCTAAGAGGAATTAATACAGCATATAGATAATAGGTGGAGATAATAAGTATCTAAGCAAATACAAATAACCAAGATAAACCCAAAAGATAAAGATCTTCGCAACATCAGAAGCTTCCAGTGTGCCTCAGCGAGGAGCCACTCGGAGGTTCTCAGCAGGGTAATAGTGCCAACATATCTAATATATAATGTCCTGGGAAAGCCGAAGGCAGTCCTAGAACTTCCAACAGATAATTAAAGCTTAAAACATAACTAAACCATGAGATTAAAATAGGCAACTAGCTAAGGGTCTTCAGAGCTATCTAAAACTCCCCTTTCCAACTCCTCCGAACCTTCCAACCATCAACGGAACCAAATACAACAACCACAATTATTACCCAATCACTTAGGCAATCCAAACAAGACATATAGATGAATATGATGCATGCCTGTCGTAGTGGCTGATGAATCTCATTTGTCAGTTATAAGGCTAACCCGACAAGTCCTGGTAGCTAACCATTGGACTGTCCCTCTGTCATGTATCCCTAACTCGAGTTATTCACACTCTTAATCATAATCATAATCATAATCATACAACACCCACATTGGTGTTTTATCCACGGGGGCGAGCTCATCCGGAACTTTCACAGTGTCCGGCCACACATACGCCATAGGGTCAGCAGAGTATCAAGTCTCGACTTGGAGCACGTGGTAGCTAGTTACTGCTTTCATCCAGGGAAACTCGTATCTCAGATAATCATTTCACATTCATTCATACACATTCCATAATCATTCATTATGACCATACAATCAATTATACATCATATAATTGAACTTTTCATACATCAATCATCATAACTCGGGGCAAGTGGGGGTGAAACCATAACCCTTGTGTCCATCCGTGGAGCCTTTATACTAACCAACCTGGAGCAAGTGGGGCGAAACCACAGCCTTGCGTTCACCCTGGAGGAACTAAGGAAGGGATCCTAGCCTCCCACCATCTTGCTGTAGGCGATTTTACAATACCAGGAGGAACAAGGAAGGGGATCCTCACGTTCTTTCATCTTTCTGCAGTCGCACTTTCGAGAAAGAGAACTCAAGATAAAACAATCATTCAAATTCATATTTTCATTTCCAGCCATAAATCAATATTTATCATAGCCATCCAGCTCAGAACATAATCCATAACTAACGAATAATCATTATTAAATACAGCCCTTTCGACTCACGGCATACACCGCACTTCCATCATCACCCTCACCAACTCATACAATCATCATTAATCATAATTCATCATTAACTCTCCCCTTACTTCACCCTCAAGCTACCACCCTTCCTAGCTTCTTCTTATTTCTAAGCATACTATAAGGATTTAGGACTAAAAAGATGAAAATGGAGATTTAGAAGTTTGAAATTCGGTTTTAAAAATACAAAAGTCATATTTGCTAAAAACAGGGTCACAGAAGATTACAAGCTTGCCAAGAAGGTGAAACATTTAAAAACAAGGTTTTTATAAGAAAACAGGATAGTCTGCGTACGCACAGGGGTGTGCGCGCGCACGCCAAGAAGGATTTTCAGAAAGTGTGCGTGCGCACACCTTGTACGTACGCATAGAAAGCAAAATTTTTATTGTTGAATGCATGCACAGAACGTGCGAGCGCCCCTAACAGAACGCACTTCCCAACGTGTGCGTTCACATAGCTTGCAAAGCTTTGTTGGTTGTGTGTGTGTGCACAGAGTGTGCTAGCGCTCCGAGCAGCAGCCACATCCCCTTGTTGTGCGTGCGCACAAGAGTGAGCGTACGCACGTTTTCAAAAATACACGGGGTGTGCGTGCGCACAAGGCTGTGCGTGCGCACACAAAGCAGAAATTATAAATTCTGCAACATTCACAAAATTCATATTTTTGACACTAACTTTCAACGATCATATCTCTTTCTATAGAATTCATATTTCCACAAAATCTAAACCATTTTAATGCTTGTTAAATTATCTTTCATTTAATATAAAATGCATTAAATTTCAAAAACGGTAGCTCAAGATATGATTTGTTGAAGTTCCTCAAAAATTCATTTTTACAGAAGTTCACTAAATTCTCAACTTACCACAATTTTCATCCAAAACCAAACCTAAACCACACCAAGTTCCAATATACTTCAAAACATACCTTTTGTGCCACAAATCACCTTTTTACACTAAATTCCGTTCACATATACCTTTCTCCACCTCAATTATCAAATATTTCAAGTTCAACAATATACAATACACATTCATCACCTTACCAATTCTCCATTTTCATCAAATTCTAACCCAATAATTCCAATTCCACAATATTCAATATACAACATCAAATATCCATATCAAACCCAATCTCAACTTCAAATCAACATACTAATCATCATCATCATATGCAATTCACATGCACCAACAACAAGAACATCATTTACACCCTCCAAAACCAATAATCACATAATCCATATAATCCATTATAATCTATCAACAACATCTTGAATTCAGTGCCTATCCTAGGGTCTCTAGCCTAAGTTTTCACATTACATTACATTTTAGATATAGAAAATCGAAACTATACCTTGGCTGATTCCCTGCTTAACCCGGAACACCTCCAATTTTCACTTTCCTCAAACCTTCAAGACTCCAACACCTTTCTAATGGATCTTCCAGCACCAAAAGCCCACTCCAAGCCTTTCCAAGACCTCAATCAAGCTCCAAGATACATACATACATATCCTAATACACATAACATACACCCACACATACCAACTAAATCACTAATCACAAAACTTCAAGTATTTCACTTAGGGTTGAGAATCTCACCATAACCAAGGATAAAAGGGATGAGATTGAGCCTTTCTTTCAAGCTAATTGGATCCTATAACATCAAAGAATCTAAAATCTCAACATATTTACCCAAGAATTTCGAAATCAAGGGCTGGAGAAACTGGAAAAAATTCGTTGCTTACCTCTTAAATAAAGTTGTGGGCTTTGTAGAGGCTTGACACCATGGTCACATGGTCGCAAACGGTACGACGATCGGAGCTCCGGATCGAAAGTTATGTGGATTTGAAGCTAACCAAGGGTTTATGTTTCTATTGGAAGTGTTCTTCCCCTTTTTCCAAGTTCCAGCATGAATGGCATGGTGGAAGGGACAAAAGGGCTGAAGCTCTTCAATTTAGTGGGATTGGGTTGGTCCAAGGGCCCAATGCGAGTCCAGTTGGCTCGGTTTGGCCCGTTCGGCCCAATCTTGGGCCGAATTCTTTAAAATTGGTGTGAAAATTCTCATTTTAATTTTTACTATCATATTAAGCCATAAAATTTGCATTTATAATTTTATGGAATAGATTTTAATTTATGTGTTAATTAGTCATTAATTAACCGGGTTTTACATTCTACACACCTAAATAGGAATTTTTCCCACAAAATTCGAATTCAGTTACCTGAAAATAGGTGTGGGTAGTCTGTCCCCATTTATAATTCAAGTTCTTCGGTGTGATTCTCCATTATGACTTGATTTCCAAGTCACCTTCTCTAACAAGACTTCTTTTCCTCAGAGTTCCTTAATGTTTACATTATCAGTTTTAAATGGGGTCACTTAAAACTTCATATCCTTTTTGAATTAAACTGGTTCAAATTGTTATAACACCTCAGACGGGCCATCGTACCTTGAAATAAACTCCTTTAGGCCGATCACTCTTTTGTTACCGTCACCGAAGTAGTCTCCAAGAATACACAGCTTTCTCTTTTAAACTCCCTAGGTTCACTCCGTTAGTCTGCATAACTTTTATGCTGGCTTGCATAGTTAGAACCTTAACTCGATTTTCGCTTAATCTTTCCTCATTTTTTTCGGCTATTAGTTCAGAACCTAAGACGCTTGATTCCCTTGTTCAACTTGCTTCAACATTCTTAGTAGCTCTTTATCCTCTTCACTTCTTGAACTTTCGGCCTTACAACTCCTTAAAATTCGCAACTGATTCAGTCTGATACCTCTAGTTGTTGCCTCGACATCTAGCTTTAAACTACAACCTTACTCAACATTTCCTTCTCCTTAATTGTTCTCCAACAACACTAAGGGTCTTTTTACTGAGGGCGCTTGTCACCACTTTATGATGTTGCTTCCACGTGCATTTGAAACCCCTTCGATGTTGCACCGCAGTAGTTTCAAATAGTTTATTAGGTTCAAGTGTCGTGAATACTGGTACCAAGATTAATCTTCCTCTCAGGATTCAAAAGTTTCTTTGCCTTCAGGTCTCCACACACACGCACGGTGCACCCTAGCGTGTCAATATAACTTCAGGCAATACGGTCCGCAAGAATTAAGGCTCCAAAACTCCTTTTGATATCGCATACATAAACGCTTCATCTCCCGCGTTTAGGAGTCTTGCTCTAAGGGACCAATATCTCGACGGTTACAGCTAGAGGTTATACGTGATATTAGTTTAGACTCGAATTGATTCTCAAACAAATATTAAGCTCAAAAGATGAACGATCAATACGGACGGTGTTCGTGAGAAGTCAGAAAGATGTCTTGTATAGTAATTAAACAAAAGTGGCAAGTGAATAATGAAATACACAAGGAGAAGAATTCAAGGTGCATCTCAAGAAAAGGGTTCAAATTAAAACCGTGATAAGGAGAACAAGGCATATCAAATTAAGCAAGTCTCAGCTAATGTCAAAGAGGACGCAAGTTTGCGAAAAGGGAGCAACTACACTCATAGCACGCCCCTAAGATTCAAGGATTTAGATGATTATACCAAGATAAGTTCAGGCTCATTCTGGAAAAATGAGACTCATACAAGTAAAAGGTAGCATTGGAAGGAGGATTAATTCATTAAGAATGCCAAAAAGCTTGTGAAATATTTGCAATAATCCACAGAGGTTTTGTATGACCAATTGATAAGAATTGATGAAGCTGGGAATTATGGGCATTAGCGAGTTTGATAATATTGATTCTAGTTAGTTTGATGGCATTGTAACGGTTGAATTTGTGATTGATTACGATGAAACTTGACTGCATGTGAGTTGAGAACAAGTACACGATTGTATCTCTATGTGAGTGTTTTGCTGGAAATTTTAGTTACATTAGATAAAAGGCACATGGGGTATTTACATTCTAATGAATTGATCCTCCTTCCAATGCTACCTTTTACTTGTATGAGTAAATTAAAAGAATAATTACTCTAAAAGCTGAAAGAGCTTTTATAGGTGGATAAAAATGTGAACTAAGAATTAGGAATGAGAGTGATACCGAATAGTCAACTATGGTATTGAAATAAGCTTGGGCAATGATTATGGGAACATTTGGACTGCTAAGTTGGGTTGTCACCGTGGTACATGAACGATTTAACAAAGTCGATATTGCGATTGGTTGTTATAGTGAATTGTGATAAGTTGATTATCGAAAGTCTTCTATCTATTAATTCGTTGAAAATTCAAGTAGGAATTTATAATAGAATCCCCAATGTAAGTTACAAAAGAAAGGCTAAGTTGGGTCACGAAAAAGCGTTGACGCAACCCGTCACGTATAAATATTTCTGTTGTTATCTTCCTCTTCCTCTGACATAACCGGTGCTTCACACCGAGAATGCCTAACTGAATAGAATTGTTTCCATTACTCACCTCATCTAGCTTCTAAGTACTATCGATTATAATAGTGTTATCATACGTGATGCAATCGAAACTGATCTAGCCCCCAATACTAAATCCACCTCAGTTATTCCCTTTATCGACGTCTAACCAATTTACAGTTGAAAATTAAATCCGCGTCATGCCTCTTTCTCATGGTTCACCCTCATTTAGTTTCAAATAACAACTCTGCACAGCCGTCTATGCTTCTGTTCCCTTAAGTATAATCTAACCTGCTTCCGCTGCGTCACTCCGATTCTTAACCTTCTAGGGCCTAACCACTCCTCTAAGCTAACTAAATATCACTTTGTCTCAATAATTAATAGTCTTCGCCTAACCATCCGCTTGGACTTTATGATTACCAAAAATGTGTCATGCGTCACGAATGAGTATTACATACTAATGGCATAGAAGGAAATGGTATGCAAGGTAGTCAAAAATTCAACTGCTAATTCGCAATTACTTCGGGTCTGAGAATCAGACTCGGCTGCATCCCGGCCTTTCCTTTTTGGACAATTCCAATATATATGCCCTGGCTCCCTGCACTTGTAACATACGCCTAGTCCGGCCCTACATGGTCAGTTTGGGTGATACTTTTTGCATCTCAAACACTCTAAGTCTTCTGGTTGAGTACTAGTCTGCCCCTGACGGTTGTCATTCCTTCGGTCATTGTTCTGGCGTTAAGAACGTGAAGTGACACAATGACCCCTTTTGAAACTTTGGCTCCTAGGTGTAATCTTCGTCTTCTTTCCCTCTTTTTTGGTGAAAGATTTCTGGCGGTCACTTCTTGGCACCGCAGTCCTTCTTGAGCTTTCTCCTGTTACTTGCCCTGCGTTAACTAACTCTGAATAACTCACCATCTCCATTGGTACTCTGACGTTCTGGTTAGTATCTCCCCCATCATGACCGGTACCGCCTTCCGTACCGTGCCCAGTTCGTATGTGCATTGACTACAAAAGACTCAATGATGCCACTAGGAAAGATCACTTTCCTTTACCCTTCATTGATCAAATGCTATAAAGACTAGCAGGTTACGCTTTTTATTGTTTCCTGGATGGTTATTCCGGGTACAATCAAATAGCAGTAGATCCACAAGATCAAGAGAAGATAGCATTCAAATGTCCATCTGGCATGTTCGCCTATAGACGAATGTCATTTGGCCTGTGCAATGCGCCTGCCACCTTTCATAGATGTATGCTATCCATCTTCTCTAATATGGTAGAGAAATTCCTTGAAGTATTCATAGATGACTTCTCTGTTTATGGATACTCATTTGACTCCTGTCTTGATCATCTAACCCTGGTTCTGAAAAGATGCCAAGAAATATACCTGGTTCTAAACTGGGAGAAATGCCACTTCATGGTAACTAAAGGCATTGTTCTTGGACATCGGATCTCAAATAAGGGGATAGAGGTGGATCAAGCTAAGGTGGAAGTGATCAAACGCTTGCCTCCACATACTAGTGTTAAGGCAATCAGAAGCTTTCTATGACATGCAGGATTCTACAAGCGGCTCATAAAAGATTTCTCAAAAATCGCCAAACCCCTGTGTAATCTCTTGGCCACTGATGTTCCATTCGTCTTTGACCAAGAATGCCTGCATGCCTTTGAAACTCTGATGGCCAAGCTTGTCACTGCTCCTATCATCTCTGCACCCAACTAGGACTTGCCATTTGAGCTAATGTGTGATGCAAGTGATCATGCAATTGGCGCAGTCCTTGGTCAGAGACATGACAAGCTTCTGCATGTCATTTATTATGCTAGTCACGTACTAAATAATGCGTAGAAAAATTACACTACTACAGAAAAGGAGCTACTTGCAGTGGTTTATGCCATTGACAAGTTCAGATCCTACTTAGTAGGATCAAAGGTCATTATTTATACTGACCATACTGCTCTAAAGTATCTACTCACTAAGCAGGATCCTAAACCCAGACTTATAAGATGGGTATTACTCCTGCAAAAGTTTGATATAGAAATTAGAGACAGAAAAGGGACAGAAAATCAGGTGGCTGATCACTTGTCTCGGATTGAGCCACTAGCACGAAATTCTTCTCCCTCCACTGACATGTCCGAATCCTTTCCAGATGATCAGCTCTATGCCATTCAGACGGTACCTTGGTGTGCAGACATTGCATACTACAAGGCTATACGGTTCATTTCCAAGGAGTTTACCAGGTAGCAATCTCATAAACTCATGCATGATGCAAAATATTACCTATGGGACGAGCCATATCTCTTTAAGAGATGCTCAGACGGAATAATCTGACGCTGTGTGTCTGAAGAAGAGGCACAGAGAATTCTATGGCATTGCCATGGATCTGACTTTAGAGGACACTTTGGAGGTGAGCGGACAGCCACTGAGGTACTCCAAAGTGGCTTTTACTGGCCCACTCTCTTTAAGAATTCTAGAGAATTCGTCCGTAATTGTGATAGTTGCTAGAGGGCTGGCAACCTTCCTCATGGTCACAGCATGCCTCAGCAGGGAATCTTAGAGATTGAGTTGTTTGATGTATGGGGCATAGATTTCATGGGACCATTCCCGCCTTCATACTCAAACACCTACATCCTTGTGGCAGTAGATTATTTGTCTAAATAGGTTGAAGCAATAGCAACACCCACTAATGACACAAAAGTAGTAATGAAGTTCCTCCATAAGAACATCTTCAGCAGATTTGGTGTCCTTAGGACACTAATCAGTGATGGAGGTACTCATTTTTACAACAGACCGCTGGATTCTGTCTTAAGCCGTTACAGAGTTCGCCATAAAGTGGCAACACCGTATCATCCCTAAATGAATGAGCAAGCTGAAGTCTCAAATAGAGTACTAAAGCGAATCCTAGAAAGGACAGTAAGTGCGTCTAGAAAGGATTAGGCTAGAAAGCTTGACGATGCTCTATGGGCATACAGAACAGCTTTCAAAACCCCTATTGGAACTTCACCATATCAATTATTAAATGGGAAGTCATGTCATTTGCCAGTGGAACTAGAACACAAAGCCTATTGGGCTACTAGATTCCTCAACCTTGATGCTAAAGCAGCAGGGGAAAAACGGCTGCTCCAACTAAATGAGTTGGAAGAATTTCGCTTAGAAGCATTTGAAAATGCAAAGAGCTATAAGAAAAAATGGTGGCATGACAGGAAGCTAGCTTCCAGAGTCTTTGAACCAGGACAGAAAGTCCTACTCTTCAACTCAAGGCTCAGATTATTCCCTGGGAAACTCAAATCCCGCTGGAAGGGGCCGTATGTGATTACAAGAGTATCACTCTACGGACACATAGAACTTCAAGGAAAAGATCCTAAAACCAGGTTCACTGTCAATGGGCAGAGGGTCAAACATTACATTGAAGGAGATATAGAGCCAGGAGGCTCAACACTGTTACTAAGTTGAGTACAGTGAAGTCCAGCTTGTTGGGAGGCAACCCAACCTTACTCAACCATATTTATTTTATTTTGTTTTTCCTTTCAGTTGTCAGAGTCATGATCATGTGCACCAATCAAGAGACAGAATGCACAATAGTGAAAATAGAACACTCTGGAAAGAGTGTCAAAGTTGAACGCCAGCCAGGGTATCCCTACTGGGCGATCAACACCCCAAGAGGGGAGCATCGCTGGCGTTGCATGCCAACCAGGGAGCAGCCCCTGGGCGTTCAAATGCCAATGCAGAGAATTAGGGAATCTATAATTTCCTAGCCTCTCAAGACCAAGAGGTCCCACAGAAGCTCCACCTACCCTCTTTCTTCTTCCCCATTGATCATATTTGCTTGAGGGCGAGCAAAACTCTTAAGTTTGGTGTTGCAAAAGCTCTGCTTTGTGACTTCTACCACTCTTAAGTATAGAAGAAGAGGATGGAGCAAACCAAAGAGCATGCACATGAGCCTGTGCAGCCATCTCAACAAAGACAAAGGAGTAACACAGAAGAGATCAAGCACCACATGGAATCCTCAAGGAGGAGCACTGGCCACCATCATTCAGGTGGATTCATTCTCTTTATCTCTTTTTCTGTTATTTTTCTATTTTTTTGTTTGTTTATTTATCTGTTTTCTTGTTCTAGTTGCATGATCATTTGCATTGATGCCTTTAAGTTGTAAAATTTTCCATATATCTTTCACTTGCTTAAATGAAATATTTTTTTAATTCAAAAGAATTGAGAGATGCATGAATTTCAAGTTTAAAATAAGATTAGTTTAACTAGTTTGATGTGGTGTCATTTGCTTTTGTCTTCTGAATGTATGATTAAACAGTGCATATTTGAAGTTATAACTTTAGAATGTTGGCTCTTGAAAGAATAAGGAAAAAGGAAAACTATTATTGATAATCTGAAAAATTTGAAAATTAATTCTTGAAGTAAGAAAAAGCAGCAAAAACCAAAAGAAAAAGCATGTTGTAAAAGAAAAAAATTACTATGCATGCAAAAAAAATGAAAAGCAGAAAAATCCATTACTACCCAAAAAAATGCAGGAAAAGGAGGGCAGATTGAAAAAGCCAGTAACCCTTAAAACCAAAAGGCAAAGGTAAAAGGACCTAAGGCTTTGAGCATTAATGGATAGGAGGGCCCAAAGGAATCAAATCCTGGCCTAAGCGGCTAAACCAACCTGTCCCTAACCATGTGCTTGTGGCGTGAAGGTGTCAAGTGAAAAGCTTGAGACTGAGCGGTTAAAGTCGTGGTCCAAAGCAAAAATGGTGTGCTTAAGAACTCTGGACACCTCTATTTGGGGACTCTAGCAATGCTGAGTCACAATCTGAAAAGGTTCACCCAGATAAAGTGTCTGTGGCATGAATGTATCCGGTGGTAATACTGGAAAATAGAGTGCTTAGGGTCACGGCCAAGACTCTGAAAGCTGTGTTCAAGAATCAAAATAAGCTTAACTAGGAAAGTCAATAATATTATTTGGATTCTAAGTTCCTAAGGATGCCAACATCTCTGAGCTTCAATGGATAGTGAGATGCCAAAACTTTTCAGAAGCAAAAAGCTACTAAATCCCGCTCATCTGATTTTAACTAAGCTCCATTTGAAACTTAGAAATTTATTGTATCTTAATTTTCTTTTTATCCTACAATGTTTTTAGTTGCTTGGGGACAAGCAACGGTTTAAGTTTGGTGTTGTGATGAGCGAATATTTTATACGCTTTTTGACATCATTTTCATATAATTTTTAGTAGTTTTTATTTAGTTTTTATAGGTTTTAGTGTTAAATTCATATTTTTGGATTCTACTATGATTTTATGTGATTTAGGACTATTTCAAAAGATTTTTGGCTGAAATTGAGAAGCTGGAGTAGAAGTTTAATTCAGAGACAGAGAAAGAACTGCAGATGTTGTCCAAATCTGACCTGTCTGCACTCGGAAGAGCTTTTTTAGAGCTACAAAAATCCAAATAGAGCACTCTCAACGGCTATGGAAAGGTGACTTCTAGAGCTTTCCAGAAATATATAATAACTTATACTTTTCTTCGGATTAGAAGGCCCAAAACTGGCGTTCAACGCCAGCTTCCTGCCCCTTTTCCAGCGTCCAGCACCCAAGGAGTAGAGCCCAATGTCCAAACGCCCAGAGAGGACTCCCTAGCTGGCGTTCCACATCCCGGAGACCTCATAGCACGTGGATCTCACCAAGATCAGCCCAAACACTCACCAAGTGGGCCCTAGAAGTGGAGTTTATCACTAAAAAGACTGTTTTACCCTTACTAGTCATTAGTTTTGTATTTAAGGGATTTAATTCATGTTATATAGATCATTCAGCAATATTTTCATTTTATCATTGTATTCTCCCTCAGTATGAGTTTTTAAACCGCCCAGGTTGAGGGGAGGAGCCCTGCTGAGTCCTATGAATTAATAAAAGTACTACTGTTTCTTTTTTATCCATGTTTGATTAATTCAAGGATGTATATTCATACTTCATCATGGTGAATAGGATAATCTAATTAATTAGCTCTGTTCATCACATTAAGACGAACGTGCTTGACAAACACCCGCATCTACTTGGGTCAGAATGCGTCTTTCACCGGACAAGGACGACCAACAGCTTGAATATACATCTCTCAGACGGCTAATCCACGACTTCGTTGGGGACTTCTCGAGACATCAGTTCAGCCGATTTCTGGGGAGATTAAGGTCTCTGTGGTGGAGGCTAGAAACCAAAGATGCAGCATTCTCCGATCCAAAAGATCCGACCTTGTCTGTGGCATTTTGAGTAGGATCATTAAGGAGAACAGCCTGCAGGAACTTCACCCTCAAGTAGAGATGGATCTATACTAACCCTGGGGTTCAGATCTAGAGGAGTATTGATAGTTGCTCAAACCAGTGCCAATCACATACAACTTGCCATTGAAGAAATCACTCACAAGCAAGGAGTGCAGTAGTACCAGAGTTGATTCAGAAAGGTAAAGCAACTCCAACTCTCAACTCTATTCCAAACATATAATTCCTAATTGCTAATCCAATTGGTTTTACCCCATTCAACATTTATGACATTTTATCTATCAACCTTCAAATCAAACAACTCCTTCTAATTCCGCCTGACTAAGACCTGCAAGACAATCATAGCTTGCTTCAAGCCACAATCCTCGTGGGATCGACCCTGACTCGCTCAGGTATTACTTGGATGACCTAGTGTACTTGCTGGTACAACAGTACGAAGGTGTGGGATTCGTGCTACCACCTGCCATGTTTGTACTTTCAGCTTCTTGTTCAAAAAGTTCTGTGAGGTTTTCTTCGGAGTGTTGTGCTTTAACTTGTTGTAAATGCCTCTTTATGGTCTTCTCAGGTTTAGGATCAGGATCAAAGAGAGGTTCTTTATCTCTGTTCCTGCTCATAAACAAGAAAAAGAAAACAAGAAAGAAATAGAATGGGAATTTTTATGTCAAAGTATAGAGAATTCCTAGTGAGATGTGAAGAAGAAAGAAGAATGAAGGTAGAATAGTGAGAAGAAGAATTCGAATATTAAGAAGCAAAAAGGGAAATTAGAATTAAAATATTTTTTTGTTTTTATTTTTATTAATTTATTTAATTCGAAAATAATAAGGAAATTAAAAGTTAAGACAACTAATTAACTAAAAAGATTTGTAAATTTTAAAGGTAGTTTTCAAAAAAGTAAAAATAAAAAAGTCAAACAAAGATTTTGAAATGCAATTTTAAAAAGAAAGGGAAGATTTGAAATTAAAAAGTTCAAAATTAAAAAGAAGATAAGTTAGGTAAGTTTTAAAATTAAAAAGAGAAAGATAAGATAAATATTTTAAAAGGTAGTTAAGAAAGATAAGATTTAAAATTAAAAAGATTTTGAAAATCAAATTTGAAAAGATAGTAAAGATTTAAAAAGATTTGAATTTTAAAATTTAAAAAGAAAGATACGATAGAAGAGAATTAAATTAAAAGAAAATATTTGAAAGGATCTAAAAAGATAAGATTTGAAATTTGAAATTTGATTTTACTAACAAGAAAATATTAAATTTAAAATTTTTTAAATCAAGATAAGAAAAGAAAGCAAGATTTTCAAAAATTTGAATAAAGATAAAAGAAATATTTTTTATTTTTTCGAATTAATGAAGAAAGAGAAAAATAACTAAAGGCCATCAAACATAAAAATTTTAGATCAAAGGACACTAGTTTTTCGAAAATTAAAAAGAAAAACACCAAAAGACACCAAACTTAAAAATTTTAAGATCAAACAAAGAAAAGAAACAAGAACAACTTGAGTACCAAGAAGAGCACTGAAGAATAATTTTTGAACATTTTAAAGAAAAAGATGAAAACAGACGGGACACCAAACTTAAGAACTGACACTAGACTCAAACAAAAGAAAAAGAAAAGATGGACTTTGAAAAAGAAAACAAAAGACACAATTAAAAGTACCAAATCTAAGTAACAATAGTCCGGTAGTTTGTCAAACTCGAACAATCTCCGGCAACGGCACCAAAAACTTGGTGCACGAAATTGACTCCGCAATATTCGCACAAATAGACCAGCAACTGCACCGAGTCATCCAAGTAATACCTCAGGTGAGTGAGGATATCAATCCCACGGAGATTGTTGGCTTGAACAAGCAATGGCTATCTTATAGATCTTAGTCAGGCGGATAGAAAATATAGTTGTTGTGAAAAAGGCATAAAAATAGAATAAATAAAGTTACTAGATAGATGTGAAATCAGTGATGAGAGAATGGTTGAGGCTTCGGAGATGCTTCCTCCTTCTGGATCAACTTTTCTCACTGTCTACTTCAACTTCTGATGATTCATTCCATGGCAGGCTGTAAGTGACTAACGCCAGGTCAGTGGTCATTAATCTCTTCTGCTTCAGATCAAATGCCAGGTCAGTGGTCATCCAATCTAAATGGGGGTGAAGCTCCTGCAGTCCATTCCCTTGGTGATCCTACTCAAACCGCTACAGACAAGGCCGGATCTTCCGGATCAGAGAATGCTACTCCATTGATTCTAGCCTATACCACAAAGGCCCTAATCGCACCATACCTCGGCTGAACTGATGTGTCCAAGTCCCCAACGAAGTCATGGATTAGCCGTCTAAGAGATGTATAATCAAGCTTGTGGTTCAGTACTATCCCGTCAAGGACTCGCAAGAACCCATGTAGAATAGGGACGACGGTCAAGTTACACTCCCAATTCATTAGGATGAAGAACGAAGATACATCTTAGAATAGAATCAAGCATAGATTGAAATAGAACGATGATATTATTAAGCCATAAGAATTAGCAGAGCTCCTAACCTTAATGATGCCTAGGCATCTTTGGCTAGTTTCACAAGCCATTTTCTTTAGTTTTTACTTGGTTTAATGTATTTTCTAAGTCAATAAGCAAGCATTTGGATAAGTAATGTATGAATGTCTTGATTCAATCAAACATTGTGAATTATAAATATTTTCATGAGATTGATGCAAGAATTACTTGATGCAATGAATGATGCATTATCTTGTGATTATGGCAAAGCTTTGATGCATTTATTTGGTTGATGATAGGCAACGAGAAGCAAAGGAGAAGCAAAGAAGAAGCAGAGGCTGTGGTGTTAGTGGCCAAGTTAGCCCACTAATGCCATGGTTAAGGTTGGCTCTACAAGAAGAAGCTGGTGTTAGTGGCCAAGTTAGCCCACTAATGCCAGTGTTAACGTGACTCAAGGATGAGAGGCAATGTTAGTGGCCAAAGTTGGCTCACCAACATGAATCAAGGAAGGAAGCAACGTTGGCTCACTAACGCTACAACACAAGAAGAGGTGCCAACGTTAATGTGCTAACGTTACCCAAGTTAGCACACTAACGTCTTCGACCATTTCACGTGTTGGAGCTGGAAAATTTGGCTAGTGTGCGTACGCATGGAGTAGTGTGCGTACGCACAAGAGGAAAATTGACTAGTGTGCGCATGCACAAGACAGTGTGCGTACGCACACCAAGAAGAACATTAATGGCCCCGTTAGTATGCTAATGCCAGAATGGGTTTTGAAGGTAACGTTAGTAGCACTGTTAGTGCAGTAACGGTAGTGCTAACGCCAGTTTGGAAGAAGACTTGTGGCATTAGCAAGGCTGTTAACGCCAGTACCAACGTCAGTTCCAAGGGCACAGGCACTCATGAGAACCTTAGTGAGTTAATGCCAGGGTTAACTTCAGAAAGAGCCACTCCTAACTTACTTCAACTAAGGCCAAAAGCCCACATCCAAGTACTTAATGACTCGTATGAAGATTGTATATATAGGAAGATTTTTGAACTTAGAAAAAAGGAGGTTACAAAGGCTGAGACCTAGAGGGGACTCTGAGAGAGAGGACTCAAATTAAGATTTTCTTTCTGCAGTTAGTTATCTTTTCATATACTTTTCTTTTCTCTTTGAGTTTTCCAGAGCAATGATGAACTAAACCCCACATCATTAGGGGGAGGAGCTCTGTTGTATTTTAATAAATGAAATTCTTCTTCTTCTCAATCCGCTTGTTGTAGCTAAGAGATAACTTCCGTGCTTAATCGATCTATTCACTATCGGAAGGGGGTTTAGATCCATTGAATTTCTATGTGAGCCTCGGAAGGGGAATCATAGAAGTTTGTTTGAATCTCTTTCTCTCACAACTCTCTTGATCAATAAATTCCTAGTTTGAATTGAGATCCTGAGAACTTGTGCGGCTTATGGATAAGAGAATTGAACTTAACCTCTTCTCATGAACAATTAGATCAAGGAAATGGCAATTGGTTGTGTTAAGAGAAATTGGGTTGCCAAGGAATTGGTACTTAATTAATTACAATTCACCATAGATCTACTTCATATGATTGAGAATGAAGTTGAGATCTATTGATTCATGAAGGATTACAATATCTCCAATCCCTAATGAATCTCACCCATTGTTATTCTTCATTTTAATTGCCTTAAGTTTCTTGCTTTCTTTGATTCCCAACTCCCAAAACCCATTTAAATTTCATGCAATTCACCTTTCATTGTCATTTACATTCTTGCTTTTACTTTCTTGTCAATTAATTTTCATCTCTTTTAATTTCTTGCCATTTAAGTTTTCGTTCTTTAGTTTCTTGCCATTTAAGTTTCTGCCATTTACATTTCGCAATTTACTTTCAGCACTTTAATTTCCAACAATTTACGTTGTGTTAATTCAATTTCACTAAAATCATCAACTATTATCTTGACTAGATAAATCACCTAACTAAAGTTGCTTAATCCATCAATCATTGTGGGATCGACCTCACTCAACAGTGAGTTATTACTTGATGATTCAGTATACTTGCCGAAGGGATTTGTGTTGTGCAAATTTTCCCGCATCACTTAACCTAGGAGGTTAGTGAACCATAGCTTACAATAATCTTAAAAAATATGGTATATGGTAAAAGTCTATTGAACAAGGGTGATCCTTGTTCAATATATACTAATCTAATAACTAAGAATTACAGAAATAAGATAAACTAGTCTTGTAGTGCAAAAATCCACTTTCTGGGCCCACTTGGTGAGTGTTTGGGCTAAACTAAGGGTGACTCCATGAGCTAGTACTCTTCTTGGGCATTGAAGGCCAGCTTTGGACTCCTTTTTGGGCGTTGGACATCAGCTGCTCCCTTTTAGGTGTCCAACGCCAGGAAGAGGATGAAGTGCAGGCGTTGAACGTTGGTTTTGGACCTTTATTTCCAGAGCAAAGTATAGACTATTATATATTGCTGGAAAGCCCTGGATGTTAGCTTTCCAATCCCATTGTGAGAACGCCATTTGGATTTCCATAGCTCCAAAAATGCTCCTTCATGTGCATAGAGGTCAGAATCTGACAGCATCTGCAGTCCTTTCTCTGTCTCTGACTGAAACTTTTTCCAAAAATCCTCAATTTCAGCCAGAAATTACCTGAAATCATCATAAAACACAACAACTCAAAGTAGAATCCAAAAATGTGAATTTTTCACTAAAACCTATGAAACATAATAAAACTTAAAAAAAACATAATAAAAACTATATGAAAATTATGCCAAAAAGCATATAAAATATCCGCTCATCAGTTGTGCCGGAACCATGCGGCTACTGTGTGGAGGGCACAATCAGCCCTCACGTGTGCACGTGACTGACATGTATGTGTCACCCTTCTTCTGCTGACCCACGCGTACGCGTGGGTGACGCTTATGCGTACCCTTCCGTTTTCAAGTGCCAAGGCAGGATGCCCTATTTCTTCCCCTTTTCCCACTCTTCTTTTCTTATCCCTCCCCTATCTTTTCTATTTTCTTTTATTAAGTTGCATTTCATTACTTTTTTTTCTTTTTTGTTGCACTTTATTTTCTTATTTCTTACTTATTCTTAGTTCTTTTCTTTTCATTTTCTTGTATGTTTGCATTTGGTGTTGGACCACCACTCTCCATTTCTTTTATAAGTCCATTGGATTGTTTTGGTGCTACTTGCTCTGTTAAATTCTCCTTTTGATGCTTGAGATATGCCTTAATGTTTTAGTTGATTTCTCACGTACATGTTGTCGCGACTATGTACGTGAGACACCTTATTCTTATTTGGCATTCTTTCTCACTTGCACTTTATTAATTTCATATCTTTCTCTCTTAGCTTAATGTTTATCACTTCTCCTCCTTTTCAAGAAGGTCGCCAAGAGAGAACAAAGCAAGCTCCTAGGAAGGAAGCTAACCTGTGATTCCAACATCATCAACATCACGGCACACACCTTAGTTGTCTATCCCATCCATGGAGGAGTCTGACTCTCCGGAGTCCACACCCGATTTTGGCAAGAAAGTGATCAAGAGGTGGACATGGGTCCCCTGTCACACCATCCTTAGAACATTGAGAGTGGCAATTCTAAACCCACCTTGCTCATCTTTGAATGCACCGAGGATGGTGCAATCTTTAAGTGTGGGGAGGTCGAGGACCGACTTTCGTGGGTAACTACTTCCTTTTCCAACACCAATTCTTAATCTTCTTTGTTAGCTAGTTGTTGCATTGCATGATAGATTGCATGATAGTTAGAGTTTATACATATTCTACCCATTTTTATGTTAGGACTACTTGGTTGGAGTGATGATTCCTTTTCCAAGAAACTGTTTTAGTGCACCCTACCAATTTGAATCAATTTTTTGTTATTATGGAAATTTCTTGAAGGAATTAATTTTGGAACATGTTTTGGAACACATAAGCTTGTGAGTTTTAAGCCTAATTGTGTGGTTACATCATATAACCACTATTTTCATTCTTGTGTGTATTATTCTCTTTCTATGATTGCAATCTTTGATTTGTTTGATTCTTTTTATCCATTATTTGGTGTGTGAATGCATTTATATGATTGAGGCCTTCATTTCAAAGAGCTCACTTACCCATATAGCCTTACCCTTTTAACCACCTTTGTTAACCAATTTTGAGATTATGTTAAACCCCGTTTGTTCTTAATATTAGCACATTACTAGTGTTAAAGCGAAAAATAATAAATGTCTCTGAATCTTTGAATAGCTTAGGCTAGTGAGAGTGTGTATCATTCAAGTATGGGGAAATTCAGAAACATTGGTTGGGATAAAAGTGTGTTTTTGTATTTTTGTTGAAGATCTTGGAAATTGGGTACATATTCATGCATTAAGTGTTTAAACCATATGTATTGATACTCTTGTATATATTTAATTTGAAAAAAAAAATAGAGAAAAAGAAAAAAATTTATATAGAAAAAATGAAAAAAATATATAAAAATGAAAAGAAAAAAAGGAGAAAAAGAAAAAGACAAAAAGAAAAGCAATAAAAAGGGGACAAAATGCCCCAAAGTATAATAATAATAACAATGCATATGGAATGTAAATTGAAAAGAATGCATGAGTGTGTGAAAAGGTGAGAATTATGGGTAGTTAATTTTGCAATTGAATTTTATAGGTTGTTATATGTGTTAAGTGAGAGCTTAAGTTAATCAAAGATTCAAATTTCAAGCTCACTTGACCATATGCATCATTACCTTTACCCTAGCCCCATTACAAACTATGGAAAAGTCATCATGATATTTGTATGCATGTATTGAATAATTATTTATTGTTAGATGAAAAAAAATCTTGGAAAGTATGATTAGAGGATAATTGAGTGAATCAACCCTATATACTTGAGCGACTAGAGTGGATACACTTCTGGTGAGGGTTCGATGCTCAATTCCTTGTTCCCTGCTTTCATGAGCTTTCTTCTTGCAATTTTGTTTATACTTCATTTTGATATTTGAATTTGTAGAATTCATGAATCATCATACTATGTTAGCCCTACATGTTCATATATTCTTGGAAATTGATTAGCTTTTAACCAAGTAAGTATGAACATTTTGCATTTAGTTACATTCATATAGATAGGTTACATTTATAAATCCTACCATTCCTCTTCACCCCTTTATAGCTTTTCTTGAGCTTAGCATGAGGACATGCTAATGTTTAAGTCTGGGGAGATTGATAAACCACTATTTTGTGGTTTATTTTGGATTGAATTGAGTGGATTTTGTCAACTATTTTCGCATTTATTCATATAAATTGCATAGTTTTGTGAATCCTTCCTAATTTGTACTTAAGAATGAAAACATGGTTCATAGGCCTTAAAATTTCTAGTTTTAATCCTCTCTTATTACCATTCGATGTCGTGATATGTTTGTTAAGTGCTATCATGGTTATAGGGAAAGAATGGCTTAGAGGATGGAAATGAAGCATGCAAAAGTTGAAGGAACACAAAGAATTAAAGATTTGAGAAGTTGGTCCCGACGCGTACGCGTGGCTGACGCGTGCGCATGACCAAGAGCATCGTCTACCGACGCATACGCGTGGTTGACACGTACGCGTGACAAGCATCACGTGCCTCACTAAAGGGAGAACACTAGGGGCAATTTTTGAGCTGGTTTTTGTCCCAGTTTCAAACCCATTCTGCAAATTAGAGGCTGGGAGTGAAGGAGGGAAGAGACCATTCATTCAAACACACATTAGTTTTAGTTTTAGATAGATATAGAATTCTAGAGAGAGGGACTCTCTCCTCTCTCTAGGTTTTAGGGTTCTTATTTCAATTTCTTCTTATATCTAGTTTTTAATCTTGCTTCAATTTAGCTTTCCTTTACTTTTCATTGTTCTAGTATTTTAGTTTATCTTCTTCTCTTGTTAATTTCCTTATATTGTCAATTTTAGTTCATGAACTCCTTTGTCACTTTTAATTCTCTTTTAATGCAATTTTATGTTTCCATGTCTTTTTATGTTTTCCTTAGTTGCTATTGTTAATTTCTTGCTTATGTTAGTCATAGCTTTTATTAATTCTTGTATTTTATGATGTTTGCTTTTATTTCATTCTAGATGTTTGATGAAATGTTTCTTTTAGTTATGAGTTAGATTTTCCTCTTCTTGGATTGGGTTGGTTAGTTGGGTGACCTTGAGTTGCTAATGTCTAAGTGATCCTTAACCATTTGAGTTTTCTTTCCCTTTGTTTGTTAATTATCATTTAGTTTCTTGTTATTTACATCTCTTGTCAATCACCACCTCAACCCCCCAATATCCCTTCATAGCCAATAATTGAGCACTTCATTGCAATTCCTATTGAGAACGACCCGGGATTAATACTCCCAGTTATTTTGATTTGTATTGTGACAAACCTTTTAAACTTTAATTGGGGATAAATCGATGGTTTAAACTATGCTTACAACAAGGTTCTTTTCCATTGAAAAATTCTAGACCGATATTAATCCCTCATCAGCACTTTTTTGTTTGTATTTCGTTTCAACATTTTCTTCAAGGCTCCTAGATAATTCTCTTTTCCAATATATCTATATATGTATTTTATTTTTAGTGGTCGTAGTGCCTTGTCACCTCTGATTTACATCTTAGGCGTAAAGCTCTGTGTGGTAGGGTGTTACAATATCACCTCCGCCTCTCGAGTTTCTTTGGATAATTCGGCTGGAGGATCTTTGCATATGAAGAAGGCCACTAATGAAGTCTTGGAGTTTATTAAAATGGTAGCCAGTAATCAATACGTCTATTCCTCTGAAAGATCAATGAGGAATAAAGTCATGGAGTTAGATGCTTTGGATACTATTTTAGCTCAGAATAAAGTCATGTCCCAACAAATTAATGCAATTACTCAACACCTAGGGGGAATACAAGTCTCGGCAGTAAGCTCTTAAGAAAATTCCTATGGTGTGGGTAATAGACTATCTCATGGTGAAGGCATAGAGTATGGTCAATCTTCTCTAGAGCAAGTGAATTACATCAGCAATTCTTCAAGGCCACCTCAAAATGATCCCTTCTCCAAGACTTACAATCATGGGTGGAAGAATCACCCAAATTTTTGGTCGGGAAATAAAAGTAGAGGCCCAATATTTCACAAACAACCATCAACACCTTCAATCCTTACCACCAAAACCTAAACAACCACCCTCAAAACCATTCTCGCCAACAACCACCTCCCATACAACCCACTTAACAAGATTCTCAAAGGCTTTCTAGTCTTGAGTTAGCCTTATAAAAGCTATCCCAAGCCACTGTCTCATTCATGGAGGATACAAAGACCAACCTCAAGAATCAAGGAGCTTCACTGAGAAATTTGGAAGTGGAAGTAGGCCAAATTGCTCAACAATTAGCAAAACCTATTCAAATGTTTCCAAGTGATACTATCCCAAACCCCAAAGAAGAATGTAAAAACATTAGTGTAAGAAGTGGAATGGTACTAGGAAAGGAAGAAGATGAAACTCACGTTGCAAAGAATAAAGTAGAAGCTTCTAAGAGTGATAATTTGCAAGAAGGGAACGTGACACCTTCCACTTAACAGAAATAAATTCAAGCCTCTAAGGATGCACCAAAGGAGAATATCCAAGTTCCTAAATACAAGCCAAGAATTTCATACCCTGAAAGATTGCAAAAAGAGGCCAAGGATCAACAATTTTCTAAGTTCCTGGAAGTCTTCAAAAAGTTCCAAATAAATATCCTTTTTGCTGAAGCTCTTGAACAAATGCCCTTATATACAAAGCTCATGAAGGAGTTAATTTCCAAGAAAAGAAATTGGAGGGAGAAAGAAAGCGTGGTGGTTACCAAGGAGTATAGTGCCATTATTCAAAAGAACCTCCCTGAGAAATTGAAAGATCCAGGATGCTTTATGATACTTTGCACCATTGGAGATGTGACTGTTGAAAGGACTTTGTGTGATCTTGGAGCTCGTATCAATCTCATGCCATTATCCTTAATGCGCAAGCTTCAAATTGAAGAGGTAAAACCTACCCAAATCTCTTTACAACTTGATGACTGTTCTCTTAAACTTCCTTTAGGCGCTGTTGAGAATTTACTAGTAAAGTTGGGGACGTTCATATTCCCTGCAGATTTTCTCATCTTGTATATGGAAGAGGATGGCAATGCCTCTATTATATTGGGGAGACCTTTCCTTGCTACAGGGAGAGCATTAATTGATGCTAAAAAAGGTGAATTAACATTGAGGGTGAATGATGAACACATTGTGCTCAATGTGTTTAAAGCTCTACAGCATCCTAATGATTACGCATATTGCATGAAAATTGACATCATTGATCCATTGGTGCAAGAGACATTAGAAGAAGAAGAACTTAATGAATCACTTACGTCCTCTGTCGAAGTTGAAGTTGGTGAGATTAAAGAAAGAGCACCACCAAGGAAGCATCATACATTCCTTCAAAGGATGAGGGACCACTAAAGCTTGAATTAAAGCCTCTACCTCCTTCTCTAAAATATGCTTTCCTTGGAGACTCTGAGGCATATCCTATGATCATTAATTCTTCATTGAACACTTGTGAAGAGGCGTTAATCAAGGTGCTAAAGGAACAGAAGACAGCAATTGGATGGACTATTAGTGACCTTAAGGGAATAAGTCCTACTATGTATATACACAAAATTCCACTTGAAGAAGATGTTAAACCAGTAGTGCAATGATGATTCCATATTTTCCAATATATTTTAGCTTGCTTTGAGTGGATTTCATCACTTAAACCTACACTTAAACACCGTAATAGCATACTTTTGTGTTTTCTCTCTAAATAGAGCTTAAATGTGAAAACATGCATTTTTATGCTTAAATTGAGCAATTTAATCCCAGTTTTATTCCATTCAATGCCGTGATATATTTGTTGAGTGATTTCAGGTTCTAGAGGCAAGAATGGGTTGGTAGAAGTGGAAGAAAGCACGCAAAAAGGGGGAAAATATGAAGAAAACAAAGGAAAAGCACACAGCCATGCGTGCGTGTGCACAAGGATGCGTGCGCACGCACAAGGAGGAAATCAGCATGCGTGCATGCGCACAACCTTCTGTGCGTACGCACAGGTGGAAATTCAGTGAAGTGTGCGGACGCACACATCTATGCGTCCGCACAGGTCCCAGCGCATGCCTCCATTAAAAAGTCACGTGCTGCATGGTTTTAGGGGTCTCTAGGCCCATTTCAGAAGTGCTAAAGGCTGGTTCAAGAGGCTATATTAGGGGAGCAACAACACATAGCAAGGAGAGCCATCTTAGAATAGGAAAAACACATAGTAGGAGTAGGAGTAGTGTAGATTAGGAAATTCTCTCTTAGGTTTAATTAGGGTTTGTAGCATTTTTTACTTTAAGTTTGATTTTGGATTATAGCAATTGCATTGTATGTATTTCTTTAATTTCCCTTTAATTACATTACTTGTTCTACACTTGCTTTTATTTTCATCTCCTTTGTTCATATTTACATAGTCTTGCAATTTTGGATTCCTAGTTGTTTAATTTGATGTTTGATGGCTTTTATATGTTTGCTTGAGTTGCCTTTATTGATTTTGATCATTTATGGTTCATAACTTTTATTAATTTACCAATTTAGCCATGTTTTATGTTTATGCCCTCTATGTGTTTGATGAAATGCCATTTTTGATTATGGGGTAATTTCCACCCCTTGGCTTGGGGGAAATGAGTTTATGGATTACTAGAGCTATAATGTCCAATATTTAGTGATAATTCTTGGGAAGTTAGTTGATTCTTGTTTCCATTAAAGCTAGCCTTTTATCAACTAGTTTGGTAAGTTGGTTAGAACTTATAGATTAAGGTTAATTATGCTTGCTTGACTTACTCCTCGATGTTTGGGGTTAACTAGGCGAGATTAACTCATGATAATTATCATAGTTGTGGTTATGGCAAGGAAGGGATTCCATAACTCATCCCAAGTCAAGGTTTCATTTATGTTTTAAACCACCTTTCATCACTTTATAGCTTTACTTGTGCATATTACATACTTAGTTCTTTTGTTCTTTTATTACTTCATTAATTGCAATTTTGGCTTGTTCTTTTATCTCTTTATCTCTTTATTTCTTCCTTATCATTGAAAACACCCTTGCTTTTCACAACCAATTTTATGCACTTGTTGTCACTAGTTCCTAGGGAGAACGACCCGGGATTTAAAACTTCCGATTATTTTGTGTTGATTGTGACATCTTTAGGATTATAATTTGATTGATGATCATTGGTTGGGTTTGGACTGTACTTGCAACGTCAATCCTATTTTTAGTATGAAAATCCAAACCCATGCTTTTGGTCTTCGTCAAATTTTGGCATCGTTGCCGGGGAGCTAGCGTCATGAGTGCTATATTTTGGTTGTTGTAAATATGTGAATAGTGTGAATAGATACTTTTTGGGTTGTTTGCTTGTTTTTGCTAGTAATTAGGATTTTGCTTCTTTTGTTACTTGATGTCTTTAGTTTTTATTTTCTATTTCCTCTATGAGTTATCACCCTCTTGGTTTGGAGTTTGGTTGTTATCATTTTGTAGGGCTTGATAACTTCAATTTTGGATTGCATCATGGGATTGGAGCATCTATTTTAGAAGAAGCAACCTCCTCTATACCACAATGAACCATGCCCTTCCCAATTCACATACCCAACCCAAGGATATGGTGGATTTCACTTTGATTATACACCTCCACCACCATATACCTATGATTCATACCCCCAACATAACCCTCAATCACCACATTTTCAAACACCACACCACCACCACCATACACCTTATTACATGCCACCTCAAAACACCTACCAACATGAGCCACCTCCCATACATACAACCTTCTTCCCAAACAATGAAACCCCTCTTTTACCACAATGTGGATTTCCCCAACCCTTGTCCCAAGAAGATCAAGACCTTCAATCCTTTCTCCAAGAGCAAGAAGGATTCCAAAAGACTCAAGGGCAATTCATGGCTATCATAGCTGAGGTGGTGAACCGTATAGTCTTCTCACACTCATCTGATCAAGACATTCCTCTTGAGGAATGTGAAGCATCAACTAAGCCTTGTAGTATAGAGGAGAGCATGGAACCACAAGGGAAAGAAGAAGGTTAGAGCTTGAAGTGCAACAAGAGGGAGAAAGTGAAGTATATAAACCGGAGGAGAGAAAGGGAGAATTGAGGGAGATTGATGAAGATGAGGATTCCATCATTGATAATTTTTTGTCCTCCTTGATCAATCCCCTTAAGGATCCTAATGAGCCCCTTCCTATTGAGCTTGAGAAAGACATGGAGGTAGACTTTTCACAACCTCCTTGTTATGATGTGAGTGATGGGGAAGAGGAGGAAGAGGTTGGTAAGGAAGGAGTTGACAACCAAGAGCATATTGAGTGGGTGGCAATTTCACCTATGAGCTTCATTGGCCTCCATCAATATGCTATCTTGGAGACAAACTACCAACTCAAAGTTCTTCTTAGGTTGGTACATGGTGGAGGAAAGGATGTTGGTTGCCAATTGAATCCAAGGTTCTTCAAGAAGACCACTTCAAGACTTGGAGTTCAGCATGGTGTAGAGCACAATTGGGTGATTTTTGAAGAATGTTGGAGTGCTACAAGGGTCAATTAGGAGCTTGTCCATCCGGCTTCGAGCATAGGAATCAACAAAAAGGTGACCGGATGCCTAGGATATGGGATCCAAGAGGAACCTCTAAGTGTAAGCTTGGATGGAGATTCAAGGAGGAGTGGAAACACAAGCCACCCTAGCAAGAGTCTCCACAAAAAGTCCAACTTAGGACTATAAACCAAAGTGCTAGGTGGGAGACACCCACCATGGTAACATCTTTCTTACCCTTTCTCTTTGTTTATAGTCTTAGTTTATTGCATATTTGCTTGCCTTAGTTAGCTTAGGATTAGTTTAATTTAAGCTTAGATATGTTAGTTTGCATTTGGATCATGATTTTGTGATGTTTTAAATGTTTGGGGCTGAAAAATGTGTTGAGATAAGGTGGAGGGCCCTTGAATTTGAAGAAAAATTTTTGGAAAACAGGGCACCTGTGTGTGCATACATACCTGTGCATGCACACAAACCTCCTTGTTTCACGTCCTGTGCGTGCGCACCCTCGTGTGCATACGCACTCAAACCTTTACGCCCTTGTGTGGGTGCATTCCCCTGTTTCTTGCGCTTTGTGCGTGCGCACTGATCTATATGCACGCACGTGTCCTCCTCTTGCACTCATTATGCGGCCGCACAGACTTGTGCGACTGTACCCCAACCCTTCTTGCTTCTGTACGCCCGCACAGTTGTGTGTGCGCACGTACATATGATCCATCCATTACAAAAAAAAATCGCTTTTGTGCGTGCGCACAGCCCTATGCGCACGCACACGCCTTAATTCACCCCTGCCAAGAGCACTCGCATAGGGTGTCCACTGCACACCTCCCCTGTTTCACGTAGTGACGCACAGGTGCTGTTTTGGGCAAATTTTATTTATGCTTTTTCTTAAGCCCTAACACACTTCCACCCCCTCCATCCCTCCCCTACCTTATTTTTTTTCCATGTTTTCTACTTGTTTTACTTCGTTTTCTTTTCATTTCATTTTTATTCTAGTAATTATATTAAGTTTCATTTAGTTTTTTGTTAATTGAATAAGTTGCAAGTGTTGTTTGTTAATAATAGGTTACCTCTTGATTAAATACAATGCACTTATACTTTGCCTTGAATTACTAGTACCTAGTGGGTTTGATAACTCGTGTTTTGATTGTACCACTAGGACAAATTATATAAGTGCATTGAATTAAGTGAATTGGGTTCAAACTTACCTGTTCATCATGATTTCCGTAATAAATTCATCACATGACCGGTACTTGCTCCTTGTTAATGCTTGGCATTTGTTTGAGTGACTTTACTTGATTGCTATCAAGTGTATCACTTTTTGTAACAAGTACCTATACCATGTGACTTTTTCTTTGTGTTTCATGATGAACAAGTGGTTCCCCTTTCATTAAAGGATTAGTTGTTGTTTATTGTGCTATCCTATATCAATTTTGCGCTTTCACTTGCATAATTCTGATATCCGATTTATTATACGCTCAATTCACTTTTGTGGTTACCTAGGTTTGTTTGTACCTCATCTATTGCTTATTCTTAAAATTGCAACCTAGGCCATCTAATTGAGGAACACATGCTTACTTTTTGATTGTGTGGATGCCATTTTAACCGGCCAATGTATGTGTTCTAAACTGTGCACACTTGGAATATATACATGGCTCATCTTTTCGTCATACCACACAACTATGCAAACTTCCTTAATTAGATGCTGAATCGCTACCTCCTTCACCTTTTGTGCTACCTACCCTATTATTCTAATTATACTTTCTCTATTCTTTGTGCGGATGAGACATAACGGCAAGGAGCCGGGAGAGGAGAAGGATACCGAGGATGGAGACACCAAGAATGCGTTGGACTTGGCAATTTTCACGCAACCCAAGCCCTCGTACTCACCAAATGAAGGTGGAGACTCATAGTCATTCCCCCTAGATCGTGTTCGTGCACGGAGGACCGTGTAACGCTTAAGTGTGGGGGAGGATTCACCACTTTTGGGGCAAAAAGTTTCTTTTCCTAAACACTTTGCATGTTATTTTTATTTCTTTTACTATGTTTTTTTTGTAGATATTTAGAGTGTTTTCGATTGTTGCATCGCACTTTCTTCTAGTATATATATACATCTTAGTTCACCCATAGTTATTGCATGTTGCATTTTGCATCTTTTCCATTGCATATAGTTTATAGATAGAAGTTGTGATTGGATGATGTGAATAGTATAGCACCTAGTTCAATTTTGTCCTAATTGTTCATGTTAATTTTTTGCAATATTGAAAATTAGGAAAAGAACTAGGAAATTTTTGAACTTTGCATCCATCACAACATACATACATACATATAGGAAATAAATTTTGGTGAAAAACAACAAGGATTTTTCAAGAATTTTGTTTTTAGGGCATTCTATTGAATTGATTTGGAAAATTATTTTTAAACTTGCTTGAATGATTTTTATGGAACATAGAAGAGAGATAGAACAAAATACCTTGTGAGCCTTTGAGCTTTAATGAGTGGTTACACCTTTTAACCACTAATTTTGTTCATTGTGTGTTATATCTCTTCTATGATTGTAATCTTGGTTTTGCTTCTTTATGTCCAATGTTTGATGTTTGAATGCATTTAGCATGATTGAGGCCATCTTTGAATTGAACTCACTCACCCATATGGCCTACCCTTTACATCTACCATTGTTAACCCCTTTGAGCCTTGTTAACCCCATTGTTTGTAATATCACCACATTACAACCTTAAGTGGAAAATAATGAATTTACCTTGAATTGCATCTTTGATTAGCTTAGGTTGAGGTGTGTGTGTCATTTAAGTCTGGGGGAAATTGTGGAAAATATTGGTAGAGAAAAATTTTGTTTTGTGTAATTATTGAAAAAATTTGGAAAATGGGTGCACATTCATGTTTCAAATTTCTTTAACCATATGCTTTTGTCATATATAAAAAAAAGAAAATAATAATAAGAGGGGACAAAAGTTATCCCAAAGAAAGAAAAAAATGAATAAGAAATGCATATGTGTTTTGAATAGAAACTAAGGCATGAATGTGTGTGAAAGAAGTAATGGGTGGAATGCATTTTTTTTGTGAGTGGATTGATATAGGTTGAGCTGGATACTTAAGCTAATCAAAGATTCAATCTTTTAGTCCACTTAGCCATATACTCATCCTACCCTTACCCCAATCCCATTACAACCTTCTAAAGACCTCATGATACTTGCATACATGCATCAAATACTTGTTGATTGTTAGATGAAAAGCAATTCCTTGAAAGCATGATTAGAGGAGACTTGAGTGATTAAACCCTAAACAACGAGCGTTGAAAGTGTATACACACCTAGCGAGGGTTTGATCACTCAATTCTATGTTTTCACCCTTCTTATCATGCATTCTTGCAAGTTACTTCTTTTTGGATGAGTAAATTAATTCTTTAGATTTTGATTGCATTGAATTGCTTAGCCCTATATGTCTATATACTTTATTGGGAATTTGATTGTTTGCTTTCACCAATTCAATAGGATACTATAGCATATATAATTATATATAGTATATACATACTTGCATGCATATAGATAGTTGCATTCAATAAGTTGTTTTCCCTTTTGATCATTCTCCTTGTTGGTATAGCATGAGGACATGCAATTGTTTAAGTGTAGGGGAATTGATGAGTCCATATTTTCCAATACATTTTAGCTTGCTTTGAGTGGATTCATCACTCAAACCTACACTTAAGCACCGTAATAGCATACTTTTGTGTTTTCTCTCTAAATTGAGCTTAAATGTGAAAACATGCATTTTTGTGCTTAAATTGAGTAGTTTAATCCCACTTTTATTCCATTCGATGTCGTGATATGTTTGCTGAGTAATTTCAGGTCCTAGATGCAAAGAATGGGTTGGTAGAAGTGGAAGAAAGCATGCAAAAAGGGAGAAAACATGAAGAAAACAAAGGAGAAGCACACAGCCATGGAAATCAGCATGCGTGCGTGCGCACAACCATCTGTGCGTACGCACAGGTGAAAATTCAGCGAAGTGTGTGGACGTACACATCTGTGAGTCCGCACAGGTCCCAGCGCATGCCTCCATTAAAAAGTCACGTGCTGTGTGGTTTTGGGGGTCTCTAGGCCCATTTCTGAAGTGCTAAAGGTTAGTTCAAGAGGTTATATTAGGGGAGCAACAACACATAGTAAGGAGAGCCATCTTAGAATATGAAAAACACATAGTAGGAGTAGGAGTAGTGTAGATTAGGAAATTCTCTCTTAGGTTTAATTAGGGTTTGTAGCATTTTATACTTCAAGTTTGATTTTGGATTATAGTAATTGCATTGTAAGTATTTCTTTAATTTCCCTTTAATTACATTACTTGTTCTACAATTGCTTTTATTTTTATCTCCTTTGTTCATATTTACACAGTCTTGCATTTTTGGATTCCTAGTTGTTTAATTTGATGTTTGATGGCTTTTATATATTTGCTTGAGTTGCCTTTATTGATTTTGATCATTTATGGTTCATAGCTTTTATTAATTTACCAATTTAGCCATGTTTTATGTTTATGCCCTCTATGTGTTTGATAAAATGCCAATTTTGATTATGGGGTAATTTCCACCCCTTGTCTTGGGGGATATAAGTTTATGGATTCCTAGAGCTATAATGTCCAACATTTAGTGATAATTCTTGGGAAGTTAGTTGATTCTTGTTTCCATTAAAGCTAGCCTTTTATCAACTAGTTTGGTAAGTTGGTTAGAACTTATGGATTAAGGTCAATTATGCTTGCTTGACTTACTCCTCGATGTTTGATGTTAACTAGGCAAGATTAACTCATGATAATTATCATAGTTGTGGTTACAGCAAGGAAGGGATTCTATAACTCATCCCAAGTCAAGGTTTCATTTATGTTTTAAACCACCTTTCATCACTTTATAGCTTTACTTGTCCATATTACATACTTAGTTCTTTTGTTCTTTTATTATTTCATTAATTGCAATTTTGGCTTGTTCTTTTATCTCTTTATCTCTTTGTTGCTTCCTTATCATTGAAAACACCCTTGCTTTCCACAACCAATTTTATGCACTTGTTGTCACTAGTTCCTAGGGAGACCGACCCGGGATTTAAAACTCCCGGTTATTTTGTGTTGATTGTGACATCTTTTGGATTATAATTTGATTGATGATCAATGGTTGGGTTGGACTGTACTTGCAATGTCAATCCTATTTTTAGTATGAAAATCCAAACCCATGCCTTTGGTCTTCGTCATGCAAGCACAAAGAAGCCTTAATCCTACAATGAAGGAAGTGGTTCAGAAGGAAGTAATGAATTTATGGGAAGACGTTATCACTTACCCGATCTCTGATAGCCCTTGGTTGAGTCCAGTTCAAGTTGTTCCCAAGAAAGGAGGTGTGGCCGTGGTAGCCAATGACAAGAATGAACTCATTCCTACAAGGACCGTGACCAGGTGGAAGATGTGCATTGATTATAGGCAGCTCAACATAGTCACAAGGAAGGACCACTTCCCTCTTCTTTTTATTGATAAGATATTAGAGAGGTTGGCCGGGCATGCTTTTTATTGCTTCTTGGATGGATACTACGGCCACAACCAAATAGCGGTAGACCCTCATGATCAAGAGAAAACAACGTTCACATGCCCCTTTGGAGTCTTTGCTAATCGTCGTATGCCTTTCGGTTTGTGCAATGCTCCTGCGACTTTCCAAAGGTGCATGCTTTCTATCTTTTCTGATATGATTGAAAAATTTGTTGAGGTTTTTATTGATGAATTCTCTGTTTATGGTGATTCCTTTGAAGCATGCTTTCAACATCTAGCTTTAATATTGAGAAGGTGACAAGAAACTAACCTGGTTTTAAATTGGGAAGTGTCATTTTATGGTTACAGAAAGTATAGTTCTTAGGTAACGCATCTCAAGCAAAGGCATAGAAGTTGACAAAGCCAAGGTGGATGTCATTGAGAAGCTACCACCCCTTGTGAATACAAAAGGGATAAGTAATTTCTTGGGTTATGCACGCTTCTATAGAAGATTCATTAAAAATTTTACCAAAATAGCAAAACCATTAAGTATTCTTCTAGTTACTGATGCTCCTTTTCATTTTGATGAAGAGTGCCTGCATGCCCTTGAAACTCTCAAGGCCAAGCTTATCCCTGCACCCATTATTTCTCCTCCTAATTGGATATTACCATTTGAATTGATGTGTGATGCAAGTGACGTTGCAATTGGAGCTATTTTGGGACAAAGACAAGATAAACTTTTGCATGTTATATACTATACAAGCAGGGTGCTCAATGATGCTCAAAGGAATTATACAATTACTGAGAATGAGCTACTTGCTATGGTATTCGCATTTGATAAGTTTAGATCCTATTTAGTTGGTTCAAAGGTTATTGTTTACACTGATCACTTAGCTCTTAAGTACCTTTTTAATAAGTAGAATTCTAAACCAAGGATGATTAGGTGGATGCTTCTCATATAAGAGTTTCATATTGAAATCAGAGATAGGAAAGGTTCCAAGAATAAAGTAGCTGACTATCTCTCTCGAATTGAACCTGTGAAAGCTCAAGAAGCTCCACCTCCACTTGAGGATGAGTTTCTTGATGAGCATTTATATGTGATTCACAATACACCCTAGTTTGCTAATATGGCCAATTACAAGGCTGGAAGGATAATACTAAAGGAACTTACTAGGCAACAAATTAAAAAGTTACAACGTAATGCCAGCGGTATTTCCTTTGGGATGATCCATATTTGTTCAAGAGGTGTTCGGACAGCATTATCCGAAGATGTGTCTTAGAAGACGAGACTCTATAGATTCTTTAGCATTGCCATGGTTCTGAGTATGATGGACATTTTGGTGGAGAAAGGAGGCTCAGGATTCGGTGGTCCCAGAATGTTTGGACCATTAAATGGTCCCATAACAAAACATGTTTTTGAAGGTTTTTTAATAATTGCTAAATAGGCTTTTTTTAAATTTAATTACAAATTAACCCCATATATTTAATTTAATTATAAAAATGATTTTTTATTTTATAAATAATTATTTTAACCAAAATCTATCATCTTTATTAACAATCAAGAACAAAAACAATAACAAATTAGATCTTCCATTGATCCTAATAAATTTTTTGGCCATTCCAATCGATTAAAATATTAAATTTGATCTGTCAAATTCGTGAGGAGTCATGAAATCGTGTTTCGTTGAAAACCAATCGATTGGACTATCAAACCAATCGATTGAATTCTAACTCAATCGATTGGATTTCAATTTATCACTAAACAATCGATTGTAAATTGCTGGGAAGCATGGTTTTGCATAAATCAATCGATTGGTCATAGTAACCAATCGATTGAACAATGAATTAAATGTGGAATTTATGTAAATCAATCGATTGTTTAGGATTTTCAATCGATTGATTTCTTCAAAATAATCGATTGGTCTCACTATTCAATCGATTGGTTATGGCTAAAAAGCGATTGAACTTTGCACGTGACTTCTAATTCAATCGATTGGTTTAAAACTCTTATATTCCTTCAATAGGTAATCTACAATTAAGTTAAGTATACTACTCATGGAATAAATCTCTCTATGCACTTGTTGGTGTAATCGATCTTTTCCATTCCACTAGACGCTGCAAAAATTGCTCAACCTGAACATATTGGTTGGGCAAGGATGTTCAGATTCACCATAATACAAAAAAAAATACTATATTTATAAGATAATAATTATTTGTTGGAACTTGCCTCTGCTGGATCTTTCAAGGTGTATGAAGTTTATGTGTCTTTTGGAACTCTAGAAACAAGATTCCCAATCCATTGACCTCTGTTGCGCAAAACCTTATGATGATTATGGTAGTCAGTTAGATATGTAATACAAGTAGTGTAATTAATTAAATATCAATAAGTTTGATTATTTATTTTTACGTTAAAAGCATCCTCATCTGTACAATCATCGCCAATATAAATTGGGAAAACGTCATCGGAATTGTCATATCTCAAGCAGTTTTCTTCCTTGGGTTTGCTTCAGTTTCGGGTACTCATTGAGCACCAATCAAACTTGAAGCGCCAATGCAGCCCAACACTGACGAAAAAACAGAGGGTGTAACCAATCAATGAATAGTCTAGGATAATTAAAAAATGAAAATTGATAGGGTTGAGTCACTATAACTATAGTACATTCTCATGAACACAACGAATATGAACGGACAAACAGACTGAAATCATTTCCTTGCAACAAATGAATGAAATCACAGCAAGCAAGATAGGTAGGAAGAAAGAAGTAGTGACTTAAAGAAAACATTATTAAAGTAAAGGAGATGAAGAAATTAGGTATTACCTTGAGGGGAAAGTCTCCACAATCGATTGAAGTTTCAAACCAATTGATTGAATTAGAAGTCACGTGCAAAGTTCAATCGATTTTTAGCCATAACCAATCGATTGAAAATCCTAAACAATCGATTGAATTACATAAATTCCACATTTAATTCATTGTTCAATCGATTGGTTACTATGACCAATCGATTGATTTATGCAAAACCATGCTTCCCAGCAATTTACAATCAATTATTTAGTGATAAACTGAAATCCAATCGATTGAGTTAGAATTCAATCGATTGGTTTGATAGTCCAATCGATTGGTTTTCAACGAAACACGATTTCATGACTCCTCACGAACGTGACAGATCAAATTTAATATTTTAATCGATTGGAATGGTCAAAAAATTTATTAGGATCAATGGAAGATCTAATTCATTATTGTTTTTGTTCTTGATTGTTAATAAAGATGATAGATTTTGGTTAAAATAATTATTTATAAAATAAAAAATCATTTTTATAATTAAATAAAATATATGGGGTTAATTTGTAATTAAATTTAAAAAAGGACTATTTAACAAGTATTAAAAAACTTTAAAAAATATGTTTTGTTATGGGACCATTTAATGGTCCAAACGTTCTGGGACCACCGAATCCTGAGCCGAGAAAGGACAGTGACAAAGGTCATTCAATGCAGATTTTACTGGGCACAATCTTCAAGGATGCAAGGGAATTTGTGAAGAATTGTGATCCCTGTCAAAGAGCTAATGCCTTGATGGTTGAACTATTTGATGTTTTGGGCATAGACTTCATGGGACCATTCCCTTCTTCCTACTCTAATAATTACATCTTAGTGGTTATTGACTATGTCTCTAAATGGGTGGAGACTGCACTTCTGGCCACCAATGATGCTAAGGTGGTGATGAGTTTCCTTAAGAAATACATCTTCAATAGCTTTGGTGTTCCCCGAATCTTAATCAGTGATGGTGGCAGCCACTTCTACAATAAATAGTTAGATGCACTTCTTCTGAGGTATGGTGTTAAGCATAAAGTAGTCACTCCTTATCATCTTCAAACAAGTGGCCAAGTGAAGGTCTCTAATAGAGAACTCAAGAGAATTCTGGAGAAGACTGTGGGTTCCTCAAGGAAGAATTGGGCCAAGAAGATCGATGATGCCCTTTGGGCATACCGCACATTCTTCAAGACCTCAATTGGGATGTCGCCTTATCAACTTGTCTACGGCAAAGCCTATCACCTGCCAGTGGAACTAGAGCACAGAGCTTATTGGGCAACAAAGTTCCTGAAATTTGATGCAAAGGCAACTGGGGAGAAACGGCTCTTTCAACTCAATAAACTTGATGAGTTTCGGATGGAGGCCTATGAGAATTCAAGGCTCTATAAGGAGAAGACCAAGATGTGGCATGATAAGAGGATAGCCTCAAGGACTTTTGCGACTGGAAAATTAGTACTTCTATACAACTCCAGGTCTAAGCTCTTCCCTGGAAAGCAAAAGTCTAGGAAGTCCAAACCTTTTACTTTCAGCAAGGTCTCACCCTATGGTCATGTGGAGATTATGGAAGGCAAAGCCTAGAGTGGTGAACCATCAAGCTTGTGACGTTAAAAAAAGTGCTTGTTGGGAGGCAACCTAATGTTTAATATCCTTTGATTTTATGTTTTTATTTATTTAAGTCTTACTTTTTGTCTTCTTTCATATTCTGCATGAACATTAATTTGAGTTGGTGTAAGAAAATTATGTATTGATACATGATCCAAGCTAAGTTAGGTGTGATGGAGTCTTCACATGGCACATCACACTTTCACGTACCACGGGGAGCTAAAATTTTGTTTACATAGCTTCTGTTAAGGCACAACGTGGTATATGAAACAACCACGTACAACATGGCTGAATTGCACACTCCCAAGGCATTCTGTAGACCCTGCACGAAACGTGTGAAAATCCACGTCCCACACCAAAGAGGGGTCATGCGTACACATGCATGTGTGCGTATGCATGCAATTATGCGTATGCACGGGTTGCATTTCACATCCTACATGAAGATTGTCACGTACAATGTGAAGCTCCAAAATTACTCCCAAGGGCACTTTTTCATTTCATGTACCACGTGAATTTGGCCCCGTCCCACGTCACGCTATCATACCACTCCCTGGGACTTCTTTCATTCATGTACTATGTGAATTAAGTCATGTACCACGCCATACACAACATACACCTCCAGGGACACTCAAATTGTTGTTGTGCAACGTGATGTTTGCAGCGTCCCACACCATGTATCAAAGTGGCATCCCATCTCCCATTTCACGTGCGACGTGAGAACCCTAGCTCTTTATGCTATGCACTACGCCACACTCCAGGACCAAGAATTCTTTGGCGTGTAACGTGATAACCCTAGAGTATCACGCCATGTATCCTAGTGCACCTTTAGGACACCATTTTAAGCTCCAGTGTCCATGCATTATCCGTTTTGATTTCATTTTGTTTACACCACAACCAGCATAAGTTTGGTATAGTGGCCTCCATGCATGCAACATAAATTGCACACCTAGCTCTTCACATCATGTACTTCATGTACAAATTATTTTTTTTTCTTTTCCTTCGTTTTATATTTGTTTTTCCTCCTTTGTTATCACTTGAAATTGTTTTTATATGTAGTGCCTATGACTACTCAAGGAATCAGGGAATCTCTTCAAGCTCCATCATCGTCACTATTGTTCTGATCAAGGCACACACATTAGCTCTCCTTTTTGCATGATTAACTCCAAAAGACATCAAAGCGATGCATACACCTCACCCTGCTAAACAAAGAATTAAAGATACTTGTCTTGGCTTGCTCACATATTATAGGCATTGGTTCTTCTTTCCCCAGGCTAATAATCATTCCACACCATAATCCTTACAAATTTTATCTTCACCCTCTTTATAGCCTAGGACACACCCTCACCCTCTTGCATCCCTTGGATGCCCACTTTCAATCCTCACCATTCATTTTACTATCCTCCATCACTATAAATACCATCACCCTTATCTCTTCATGCATCAAGTTTCTTACTATCTTCTATCACTATCACCGTAGTACTCCACATCCCTCCTTTCATTGTCATCACCATTCAGTTACCTCCCTACCTTCCATCTTTTACTTCCCATTCTATCTTTGTTTTCTTTGCTTTGGAACAAGCAAATCATCTAAGTTTGGTGTTAGTTTTGATATAGCAAGCTACATTAAATATCATGGCTCTGAAGAAAGACTCTACTTCAAACAAAAGATAGGGAAAGGAACCAATGACAACTTCATATGACTTCACAAGTTTCCTTTTAAACTTTCATGAAAATCTCTTTTACACTTCTATGTGTGGCAAGAAGATTATTTCTGAAGGACCTTTCAATCTAAGAAGGGAGGAGTACCCCAAAATCATGGATCAAATAGGGATGAAGAGATGGCAAGTTCTCTATGACCCTATTCAAAGAGGGGCAACTTTTGATTCAAGAATTCTATGCCAATGCATGCCTCACCAATTCACAAACACATGATGAAAGACCTCTAAACTACAAGAGCCTTTTGAGAGGCAAGGAAATTGATTTTAGTCCTTAGGTTGAGAATATCAACCTCATCATCATCAGATCTCACATTTGGAGAGAGAAAAAAGCATGATCCAAGGCTTGATAAAGTAATCTGAGACCTTGCTTTGCTGGGTGCACAATGGATCATGGGGGCTTCGGACAAGGCATTCCACTTGAGAAGGAGTGAGTTTAAGCCAATTGCAAGGGGTTGGATAGAGTTTGTCCATCGTTTAATCTCAGCAACATGTAACTGATCTGAGGTTACTGTGGCTAGAGCAATCATGATTCACTATATCATGATTGGTTAAGAGGTGAGAGTTGATAAAATAATTTCAAATAAGATATACCATTTTTCTTCCAACCCAAGCTCAAGATCTCCACTGGGGTTTCCTAGAATTATTTATCATCTCTATGAAGCAATTGGTACTTTCGTAGAGAATGACATTCTAATTTCACTAGGACAACCAATCACTAAGAACATAATGAAAAAGGTAACAGCACAACCTCCTCAAGAAGCTCAAGAAGAAAGAGGCTCAAGAAGCTCAAGAAGAAGAGCAAGCAACTCAAGAGGGAGAGCAAGAGGATCAAGAGGCTCAACACCCTGAGGTTCTTCCACAACAAGGAGTAGAGTGGCAACAAATGTATGCTGCAATACAAGAACTCTCTGCACAATAAGCAGAATTTATGAGAGAGTTCCAAGAGAAAAAATCCTTGCAAGAAGCCCATTACAAATAATTTCAAGATTTCAGGGACTTGCAGAGGGAAAATCATAAAGAGTTCTAAGAATACAAAGTACTCTACGAAGCTCGGTATGACGCTGAAGAATCTTGGCAATTTTCACATGCATGCCAAGATGAACTACTGTACTTAAGCTCAAAATGAAGCACACCCAAACATCACTCCATATGAAAAGGTATCCCACATCTATGGGAATGAGGTTCAGAGGATAAACAAGGAGTGTGATGAGTGGAGGGAGAGAAAAGTGAAAGCCTGTGGCCTTTGGAACTCGAAAGGTAAAGCTAGTCAATCTGAGGCAGGAATTTCGGAACCAAGGGGAGCACAAGAATATGATGATGTTGAGGAAGAAAATAATAATAAATACGGTTATCAAGTTCCCTTTTCACTCTTGTTATCCATCTCTGTTATGTTTTTATAATATATTGCTTTACTTTATGTTATTGTATTTGCTTTAATTGTGTTTCCTTATCCTCTATTTTGTCCACATAACTACCACTTGTACTACCCTCCTAAGCACTCTAATCATATGAAAAAGAGTTTCTTAGATAGAGGAAAGCTAAATCCTATTAAAAAATTCTTTCATGAATAATGGTGGTATATGCTTGTGATTTTCATGGACTGAGCCACAAAATAATGATACTGCATGAATAAGAAAGATGATTCCTTATGAACATGAGACTTAGAGAAGTATTATGAGATCTCTGACCAAAAGAAAAGATCATTGAACTTGAATTAAAAAAAAAAGAGAAAGAAAAGAGAGAAAGGAAAGAAGTAGCAACCAACAGAACAAAGAAAGAAAATCAAGATGAAGATCAAAGGTTGCAAAGCTCTGAGCATCAATGCTTAACAAGGCCTACTATGTGTTTGTGGTGTGATTGTCTAAGGATAGGACTCGAGCGACTAGATCTGAAGGGTACTTTATCACCCGGTAACTTGAACCAACTGGTTCGGGATTACCGGTCGAACACCGACCATCAAGAGTTCCCTTAAGACAGAGCATTTAGAAACCCAAAGAGGTTCTAGACATCGATGGCAGGAAATTTACAATCTTTAACTATATGATTTTGGTGCGGATGTATCAAGGAGTGACCTAGGTAATTAGGTCCGAAGGGTGCCTCATCACCCGATAACTTGAGCCAATTAGCTCAGAATTATCGATCGAACGCCCACAATCAAGAGTTGCCTTGAAAATGGAGCATTTAGAGTTGTCAACTGAAAAAACTCTCTGATTTGAAATAAAGTTCCAAGGATCAACCAAAAGTTTAAAGAAGGATCTCATAATACTATTCGAGTCTCAACCCTGGGAGATTATCCATTCCTAGGAGTGCAAGACTCATTGAAAATAAAGAAAATCCAAGATGATCACAGATGGTGTTAAACCCCACTTCCTAGAAGGTCATGAACCTCAAGAAAGGTTTAACTTCACTTCATCTAATTCAACTCTGTTTTCTATTCTATTTTTCTTTGCTTGATTGAGGACAAGTGTAACACCCTACCACATAGAGGTTTATGCTTAAGTCATAAAACAGAGGTGGTGTGGTATTACGACCTCTAAAATAAAAAAAAAATATATATATATATATATATATATATATATATATATATATATATACGTATAATAATTGAAAGAATGTAATATACGAGGATCCTTGAAGGAATAGCTAAAGTAAAATCGCAAAATTAAAAGCGCACGAAGAAAGTTAAGGTTCATAAACATGTATATAAAAGCAAGAATAGAGGGTCAAGAGTACAAAATATCAAGCTCTGAACTCAGCCTACGAAGTTAAGGCTGGCGAAAGGATAGTCATATAAATACATATAAAGAACCATAACCCAAAATACATAAAAGTAACCCAAGTTCTCCATAAAATTCTATGAGGTGGAACAGTAAAGTATATATATACATAGGGAAAGTCTATACATATAGATATAATAAAATGGAACAAAATATACAATCCCAAAGCCCATTTTGCTACAGAGAACTCCAGATGCCTAGCGAGGTGCCTCTCAACCTGCATCTGAAAAGCACAAATATACGTATGAAATGAGAACCGGCAGTTCTCAGCATGGTAAAGGTGCCGCATACATAAGATATAAGTTCCCGGGAAAGCCAGAGGCAATCCTAGAACGCCGACACTCATATTATAAATTTAAAGAACTAAAACAGAAACCATAACTCAAGGTCATTTTCTAAGGGTTTCTATCTCAACTAAAACATAAACCTAACCCTCAATCCTCCTCCTTTCTCCAATCCTCCAACACCAGAGAACCGCACATACAACCAAGTAGACAATAACAAACACAGGTAGAATACAAGTACTGCAGGTAGCAAATATAACAATTAACATGATAATTTCACTTAGGAATTCCCAAATAATGCACAAACAAGCAATTCAAACAATATGCATATGATGCATGCCTGTCCTATGCCTGATGAGTCTCATCTATCGGTTATCAAGCCAACCCGACAAGTCCAGCTGCTAAACCCTAGACTGTCCCTCGATGCGCATCCCCAAGAGTCTATGCATAGTTTTTTTCTCATTCATATATATAAATTTTTCTCATTATGGGATATCCTTCCTGGAAATTTATAAGTGCCCGATCACCCTTACGTCATAGGGTCAACAGAGTATTGAGTCTCAACCTGGAACACGTGGTGGCAAGCCACGATACTTTACCCAGGGAAATTCATATCTCAGATAAAATTGAGTGCATAATTCTCATTTCATTCATATTCATTCATAATTATTTCATAATCATTCATTATAGCCATAACATCACTTATACATCATACATTTGCACTTTTATACATAACTCATCATAACCCAGAGCAAGTGCGGCGAAACCACAACCCTTGTGCCTACCAGGGAACCTCTATACTAACCAACCTGGAGCAAGTTGGGCGAAACCAAAACCCTTGCGTCTACCCAGGAGGTACATTCTCATATGCCCAGGAGGAACAAAGGAGGGGATCCTAATCTTCAACCATCTCGTTGGGGGCGATTTTACAATACCAGGAGGAACAAGGAAGGGGATCCTCACCTTCCACCATCTTCTAGGGTCGCACATTCGAGAAAGAGTGCTTAGATGTAACATTCATTCCCCTCTTTAATCAGCCTTATAATATAAGTAATGTATAATATATATATATATATATACAACCTATTTCCTCAAACCTAAATCATCCTTCCTCAAACTTTCTTCCTTTCCAAGTTACCACCGCCTCCTAACATCTTCTCATCAATCAACACACAACTAAGGTTTAGAGGCTAAAAGAGTAGAAATAGAGCTTTATAGGTTTGAAATTAAGCTTTAAAACACAAAATACATATTTCTTAAAACAAGAGCCACACGTACGCATGGGCCACACGTACGCGTGGGCCATGCATATGCGTGGGAGTACAATTTTCCCATCAAGCGTATATATTACCTCGTCCACGTACGCAGGTACGCTGGACAGAATAAAATGTCCACGTATGAAACCCCATGCTCGCGTACGCAAGGGTCTCTTTTTGCCCATGATGTGTACGCAGCCCATGCCCACGTATGCATTAAGGCCTAACAGAAACGTCCATCCGCGTATGGAGAGGTTTGCGTACGCATGCATTACAGATTAGTCAAAAATGGTTAAGTCTGCAGAATTTTAATTTTTCATACCAAACTTCCGAAGCATATAATTTTCTCGTTTTAAAATATTTTTCATCCGTTCTTCGAAAGGCGTAAACTTCGTGGACTCAATTTTTATATGAAATAAGTTTGAAATAATTTGGGAGTCCGAAAGCCAAGTTATGGCCCGCCGAAGTTCGGCCAATAATTAGATTTTCACAAAAGTTCATAAACCTCTATTTTCACCAAAAACCAAACTCAATATCAACTTTTTATACACCTAAACAATACCACAACCTACCAATTCAGCATCACAACCCCAAATTCTACTAAAATCAATCATACCTCAATCTTCCATACAAATTCTTCCAACATTTCCGATAATAACATCAAAATCATTAACCTTAACATATCCACCATCAACATTCTCATTTACCATCATCAAAGTCATCAATCATTAACCTTCTTACCACATCAACTATATTTATACCACAAAAACAATGAATTTATCATGCCTCATCAAATCACACACATACATTGAGAACTAACTATCAATTGAGTTCAACATTCTCAATCCAACTTATCCTAGGTTGTCTAGCCTAAGTTTTCACAAGACATTATATATTAAATACGAGAAACCAAAACTATACCTTGGCTAATTTCCTCGTATAACCTAAGGTCACCATAAAAATGTTCAAAATTCAGCCCCAAGAATCCAAAGCAATGACATCCAAAACTCCACCAAGACTCCAATCTTCCCAATCAAGCTCCAATTTACATATATACACACCTAATACACATTACACATATGTATACCCAAAACTTAATACCCAACACACAAAATCAATGAATTAACTAGGGTTCTAGGATTCTCACCTTACGCAAGCACAAATGAAGCAAGATTAAGCATTTCCCTCAAACTAATTCGAACCTAAACACCAGAATTAAACAATTTTTAACATCTTTGCTCACAAATTTTCAAAGCTGGAAATGAGAAAATTGAGGAAGAAAATATGACTTCCTTACCTTACAATGTACTGGGCTTTGTAGAGCTTAACGCTCGGACACGTGGCCGCAAATGGTGCATGCGATCAGAGCTCAGAGCGAAAAGTTACAGAGGATTGCATTGGATTCAAGGGTTTGAGTTCTTCTCCCTTATTCTCCTCTCCATGAACGTGTTTCATGTGATTTGGGAAGAAATGAGCTGAAGCTCATTGGGTTAATTGAGTGTGGCTTGGGCCTTGGGCCCGGTTCGACCGATCCGGTCTATTTAGCCCAATCTATGGCCAAATTCTTTAAAATTAGTGTCAAAATTTTTGTTTTAATTGGATCTATCTCATAAAACTATAAAATTTATATTTTTAATTTATTTTATTAAAATTTAATTTATGGATTAATTATTCGCTAATTTTACGGGGTTTACAACAAGCAAGAGTTTAAGTTTGGTATTGTGATTCATCCGCATCTTTAGTATTTTTCCTTCTTTATTTTAATTAATTTACTAAGAATTATTATTAAATAACCAATGATTTTAAGATTAAAATGAATATTACTTTGATTAGTTGAATTTTATTTATTATAGCAAACTTTGGAAGAAAAACAATACGAAACAGAGAAGAAAAGAGGATAGAGAGCAACAAGCAGGAAGCTTTCTGTGACAAGCAGAACACTTTCTGAGATGAACAGAAGGCTCTCTAGAAACATAGAGAGGGACGTGCAATGTGAGAAGGACCACGTAACACATTGGGACCAATTTATCTATCATGCATATGCATGCAATTGTGTGTGCGCATGACTTTACCTTTTCACGTGGGTCGTGAGAGATTTCACATAAGACACGGCCATTGTGCGTACGCATGTATGTGTACGATGCACGAGGAGAGGTTTTTGGCCATTATGTGTATGCACGATCTTTGGTTCACATGGGATGTGGAATTCATCTGTACAACATAAAGGGCAATACAATTAAAGGAAATTGAAGCACGTACAATGCAGCCTTCTTCACGTGGTACATGAGTTTGGCAGAGGACATTTCAACCTAAGAAGAGACTTCACGTGGCATGCAGGGAACTTCATGTGGGACATGGAGTTTAGCCCACCTTCTAGGGCCTCAAACAAAGCCTCTCCGTTCTCTACTTCTTCAGCCTTTGGATGATCAATCAAGAGCCCACCAAGGATGGAATTAATTGAATATTGCAAGCAATTAAGGAGGAGATCTTTACGAAGGAGAGGAAAATTATAAAATAGATTTGATTTTACTTTAGTTTTGATTATGTTTTCAAGTTTAAATTTGAATTTATTTTCTAGGGTTAGTATATAAGGGAAGAGGGCACTGACCTCTTCTCTTCTTTGGCAGTTTTTAGTTTTGATAATTAAGGATTTCTCTAATGAACATGAGTAACTAATTCTCCTTGGTTAAGGTTAGGAGCTCTATTGATTCCATGGTTTAATTTAATAGCTTTTCTACCTCTATCACTATAAGAAAACCAGGATTTTGCTACGCTTTTAAAGCGTGGCGAAAGGTGAAAAAAAGCGTAGCGATAGCTTTTCGCCACGCTTTTTGAGCAACCGGCACGCTTTTGAAAGGGTCACAACTGCTAGCGTGCCGGTTACTCTATCGCCACGCTTTTAGTGACCTATGGCCATGCTTTTTTTTGTCGCCACGCTTTTATCTATTGCCACGCTTTTAAACGTGGCCGTATGCGAGAGGATATGGCTACGCTTTTAAAGTGTGACAATAGCGAGAGATATGGCTACGCTTTTAAAGTGTGCCATTAACTAGAGATACGGCTACGCTTTTAAAGTGTAGTAAAGTCGTGAGATATGGCTACGCTTTTAAAGCGTGCCAGTAGCTAGAGATATGGCTACGCTTTTAAAGCGTGCCAATAGCTAGAGATATAGCTATGCTTTAAAGCGTGGCGAAAAGTGGCTACTGTATGGAAATAGCTACCCTTTTAAAGCGTGGCTATAAATTTGTTCAAGTTCAATTGTTTTTTTTAATCTTCATAATAAAATCTAACAAAATTCATAAATAATGTAAAATTTAGACAATATAAAACCTCCATAACAATTTTAATTACTATTAACAATATAAAACCTTCATAAACTTGTACACCAAATATAGTGGTTGATCACATGACAAGCTCTAACAAAAAATCAAAGTGATAACAACTACCCATGAATTTGTATTACATGCATTACAATTCCAACAACTATTACATTATCTACATCCTCTAAAAACTACAAAATACCCTTCCCTCTTGTGATGTCTTGCTGGTCACCTAAGATATCATAGGCCAACCCTTTCCATCTGTCCTTATTTGTTTACTTGTCCTCATCGATCGCCACAATCTTGAAGCTTCCAGAGGAAACCTTGCTACTGCTCTGGATTCTTGATGTAACCTTCAAGCTGCTTTCGAAGAAAGCTGGTGAATTGGGAGCTGATGAAGCCACAGCTCCAGAACCATTCAAACTCACCTGCAATGTAAAATTACATTATTCTCTTGTTATTTAAGAGTTACTACTCTATTCAAAACTCTAATCCAATTTTTTTAACTATACAAGAAATCATGAACCGCATCTAAATATATTGATAACTCACAAATTAGTGATATGTATGTATCCATAGTCCGCATGATCATTATTTTTCTAATTTGGTATCTATAACTGATTACTAATTCACACTACATCCAATCCAATTACTATCCTAATCTTATACATAGTTTAAAACTAGAAGTGATAAATTGAGTGAATAGAATTAATTGAAAGAAACAAAGTAAGGTAAAAGAATCATACTGGAGTTCCTTTGATAGCTCCTATGGTTGAAACTAAAGCAGCCATGGCTGTGTTATTGTCCTTGTAGCAGCAGAGAATAATTGCACTTACTACAGAGGAAATAATGAACACTATAATGAATACTCATGAGTTGGGAAAGCAGTCCCCACCACGCCCAAACCCTTTTTCCCTATTTTTTAGTAACTAGAATCCGTGACGATTGGTCAACCTTAAGTTCAAACTATAGTAATTTAATTATATACTGCACCGGTAAGACAAATCCATTTTTCCCCAATATTCAACCAAATGGCTAAGTGAACAGAAAAGAAAGTAAAAGAATAAGGTGGAAACAGAGTTCATGAACTCACAGATCTGTCAAATTCCAACATGAAGCATCTTTTTACATCTTCGGTAGGTTTGCAACCACAGCGATCACATCTGGAAGTGAGGTATGAGAATTTAGCATGTGTAATGCAAAACAGCAGCCTCCTCCAACTTGATCTCACTAGCATAATTCAGGAGAACATCATGGAACTCAAAAGTGAAAAAACATCAAGGGGAGACATAAATATAAAGAATCAACAGAACATACTTTGGGGATTTCATGTAGTTATCCCATCTGTGTGCACCATTTGGACGAAGATGATCTTGTATACAGGCAGCTGATTTACCATTTTCATAAGTCAGAAAGTAGTTTGGAATCCCACGTACAGAATCTTTGTAATTGCCAGTTCCATCAAGGAAGCATGAACCAGCAAATTCTACTCACATAGTTGGGAAATATGACCATGTCTACATTTCCTGGAACCTCAAGAAGCAACTGCCTCAAAAGAATACTCTTGAGCACCCGCTGGGTGCATTAATTCATCCGTATCAAGGTGAAGAATCCACTCCATACTATTGTTGTTTGGAATGCTTATTGATTTACCAATAGACCATTGACTACCATAAGTCATTAAGCATAGACTACCTTGTATCAGAATGTTTATCAAAAGATAACAAGCACAACATTACCTTGCCTAACTTGGTGAGAATAGGAGGTACAACCTATTCTATTTTTGACACCTAAAACAGTGACAGTCAAATTAGATTTTGACGAAACTAGATATAACAAATGGTATCTAAATGGGGAAAAAGAGACGAAACAGTATCAGTACCCCTAAATTCTAACTACTCCTGTAATTATAATACATCTAATGATATGTCAGGAACAAGTAGTTTCCAGTCAACCTTGATGACATAATATAGTCTAGTTCATACATCCAAAGCAAAGACTCTGTTTTCCATAGTTATTAAAATATCCCAGAGAATGAGTTTCAGGAGCATCAGTGTCAACTTACTTGTCTTTGAGTTTCCAGCTGAGATGTTAGAAGAGGGTTGTAATCATCAAAAATCTGTTTTTGAGAAATAACAATGAATCACTAACCATGTATTGAAATGGGAAATATACTCAGAAACAGTGGTCCTAATAACAATGAAGACTTAGTGTTGTTAGAAAATTAAAATGCTATCCTATCAAATGATGATGTGGAACTATGTCTACAAGACAGTATATCTATTAAATGTAAAGTGGTTCATAAGATAATTTTGTGACAATAGAATTGCCTAAACTAGCCAAAATAAGAACTTCAATACAAAGTGAAAACAAGAATTGAAGGAATGAAAAACCTGCTTACCCGGCAAGACAAGTATGTCCACTTTGAAACACAAGGGCATTGAAAGGAGTGATCGCAAAGTGTAGTGAGTATTCCACTTCTATCCGGGTCCAATCTCTCTATCATTCAAAGAGCAAACCAGAAACATAAATCATAAAACATCATTTCATAAGATTATTTCCATCCTCTAAAAAAATAATGAACGAAGCAAAATACACAAAGCCACAGCAAAAGCAAATGCAGCCTACCGAGGCAAACTGGACAAGTTGGTATTTCAGTACATCCATCAGGAGGAGTCCCAGCAATATCTGCACATTCTGAGTACTCCACAGAAACCAAAAATAGGATATGGCACAAGCATGGAAAAAACAAAACAGAAAAAAATGAACAAGAATGGAAGAGGGAGTTAGGGGGTGTTGGAAGTGGCTGATCTCATAGGCCTGAAAATCCTTACAACAACCCTAATTGGTTTCTATTTCTCTATCTATTGCACCAGATCCATGTATCTAACAGACCAAGAGCTAAGAAAAATTATCATAAGCAGAAAGAAAAACATAAAAATATATATAAACATAAATTAAGAGAAAAAAAAGGCTCATATAGAAAGGAAAAAGTCAAAATAAGATACAAAGAGGAAAAATAAAACCTATATATCTCTAGAACTGAATCACAAAAAAAAAAAAAGAAAATGATTGTGATTTTTTCTTGTTCTCCAAAATCAAATCCTTCACAAGATCTATTTGCAGGAGAAAAAATTTAAGAACCCCAGAATCATAATTTTTAGCTGAACAAAAGAACTAAGAAACTTTGGAAGAAAAAATGTCACAAAAAAGGGAAGAATGATGGTGAAAATAATCTCTACCTGTTATTAGCATATTCATAAAGACCTGTGTCCAGATGATCAAATTGTGTTTAACGCACCCACTTTGTACCCCGTTCTGTTCTCTCTTATTTGGTATGTTATGTTTATCCCTTTGCTCACCCATCTCTGACATTCCATTTCCACCATTTGCGACAAATCAACACAAACAAAGCAAATTAATTAATTCCACTTCTTAATTCCTCGCTGCACAATTAAAATATATGCACCTTAACCACGAGATCCGTAGAAATCATCTAGGACTTGGATCATGAGACGGTCAGCAGGCCAAGAAAGATTACAAGCTACTCCAATGGAAACCTGGTACTATGAATAATAATAATCAAGTACAAACATGGTGTTAAATAAATAAAATGATAAAAATTAAATAAGTATCAACTCAATTTTCTTTTCATCAAACTTAGTACTATGAATCAAGCAACTCAATATTGAGATTTCAATTAGTTCAGCTCATTAGGTCAAACACAGATGAACCAAGCGGTGCTGAAGAAAGTTAAACAAAGTAAAAGCATTAATAAGAGAGTTAAATATATAGGTACCATTGAATCAATGAATTTCTGGTTCATGCAATACTCTTCAAGCTTTTGAAGCTCTTAAGAGAAGTTATGCAAATACAGGAAAAAGGCACCTGAGGCTAAGATTGGAACAGAGTCAGGTAGCAGCAGCAAAGCAAAAGCAGATAAGCTATTCAATCAATCAGTTTATAATTTCTTATAAATATAAATCAAGCTCATTAACAGCTTCTCATATCATATTATATTGTTCTAGTATAATTTTCAAATGAAAAAAATATGGAATCCATGAATTACCTTTTTCAATGATTTGGAATGCTTACAGCTAAAGAACTACACTCAGCAATGATTTTGTTCAGCATAAACACAAAACAAAAAGAACAAAATTAGTTGCACAAATAAACCAATTAACCTTCTTAGATTTAACTACTATAATGACAGCAAAAGAACCACGTTCGACATTATTATATGAGGCTCAAACAAATATAATGTAAACTTCTCTAACTACTTATGAACGGAAGAATCAGAGAACTAGGGAAGCACAAATGAATCAGAGAATAGACAACATAAACAAAGAAGCACAAATCAATTTTGTTCAGATGAGAAGCCAAACCTTTCTAGTAACCTTGTTCTTCGGGAACTTGACGGTACCATCGGTTCTCTCCTTCCACCGGTTCCCTTTCTTGTCGAATCTGTAAAACTTCGTTTCATAAAATCAATTGGAAAAGAGTAATAACAATTAAAAGCACAGATTTATTGTAATATTAAAAAAATGATTAAATGATGATCGAAGATTTACTGCAAAACCACGAAGATTTACTCAACAGCTGCGACAGCGATCACACTGAGGGCTCCCTCTCGTGCGTCCCCCTTCTTGCGACGGCAACGGTTCTCGCGGCTCCCTCATCGGCAACCAGGAAGCACGACGGTGACTGGCGCGACGGGAGCAGGTCCTCTTTCCCCTCCTCGGTGATGGCGAAGAGCGAAGCTCCTCCAACGGCGGCGACGCGTTTAGTAACGGCTCTTCCTCTCTCATCGTTGCACACTCTCTCTCTCTCTTGGGTTTGACTCGACAGCAGCGGTGGGCTGGTCTTCGACGGAGCTGGCAGCAAGGCGTTGTCTCCTTCCTCGAGCTCTCCTCTTCCGCGTGGGTGAGGTGGTGCGTGTGTGTATTGTGTTGTGTGCGCTGGAGAGGGGAAAAGGGGGAGTGAGGCTGCGGCGCTGTTGTGAGGGGAAATGGGAGGAGTGCGGTGGGTGTTAGGTTAGGGTTTGTGAATTAAAAAGGGGTAAGGGTTAGTGTGCCGGAACAGGGAGCGCCGGTGATGTTCTACGGATTGCTGGAGTCGCGGAGAGTACTGGGTTCTTTCGAAGTGGTAGGGTTCTTTGGAAGGGACTTTCTTCTTTTTAGGGTGAATACAAAGTGTTGGAAGAGTTTTAGGCTTCGAAGGAGAAAGAGGGAGTGTAATGTGTAATTAAATAATTATAATCTTTTTTTAAAAAGTTTTTTTTAACTTTTTTTGCCACGCTTTTGAAGCGTGCCAAAAGATTTGTAGGAAACGGCCACGCTTTTAAAATGTCACTATAACAAAAATCTATCGCCACGCTTTAAAAGCGTGCTTGTTTTTCTCTATGGCTACGCTTTTTAAGCGTAGCAAAAAAAGCGTGGCCAAATCTCGAATCAATTGTCACCCTCATAAAAGCGTGACCGTAAACCCTTTTCACCACGCTTTTCAAGCGTAGCAAAAAAAAGAGTGCCCAAATCTCAATTCTATCGCCACCCTCATAAAAGCGTGGCCATTGATCACTTTTGGCCAAGCTTTTAAAGCGTGGCAAAAAAAAGCGTGCCCATAGGCCTTTTTTTCTTGTAGTGTATGCATTGATTCCTTCTTAAGAAAAGGTTTTCGTTCTTCATCTTAAAGGGTTTGAATATGTTGGAAAATAATTCTTCTCTAACTTGAATTCTCTTAACTTCTTCTAAAGGTTGATTAATTTGAATTAAGCTTGAAAACCAGTTCTCACAACTCTTAAGTTTTGAAAATAGACTTGATAAGTGACATCGAATCAACTAGGGGAGATTCTTATGAATTGTGTGACTTTATAAATCAGTGAATGTGCGTAACTCTTTTCTTAATTAATTGACTAAGTGATTAGCGATTAATTAGGTTAAAGAGAAATTGATTCACCAAGGGATTGGGGTTTGATTACCAACAATTTGCCATAGAATTATCTTTGCATGATTAAGGTGGAAAGTGAAAAGTATTATTCTGGAAGTTCTAATATCTCCGAGACCTTAACTTTCTTAATCATAAGATCTTTTCAATATTCATTGTTTGCTTTTGTTCTTTGCTGCTTATGTTACAAGTTATTCAAAACCCTAATTTGATTGTCTAACTAGACTAATCGGTTGACTATTGTTTGCCTAATCCGTTAATCCTCGTGGGATCGACACTCACTCACCATGAGTTATTACTTGATATGACCCAGTGCACTTGCCGATGTTTTACCGTTTGTAAAATCTGCATCAAGTTTTTGGCACCATTGCCGAGATTAATCATGGTTAACAAACTACTAATCAATTGATTACCTAGATTAGAACTTTTTACTGTTTGTTTATTTACTATTTTTGTTTTATTTCCCCCCAGGAATTCTATTCACACTGTGAAGGGAGTTCCAATTTGATTTCCTTGTTGTCTTTGTCTATGCAGAATAACAGGGAGAAAGAACCTCTTCAATATGATCCTGAGATCGAAAGATCTATTTGGCGACAAAGGAAACAAGCTAGAAATTAAAGAGTTGAAGAAGAGATTGAAGAAGTGGTTGAAGAAGAATCTAAGAAAAACATGGAAGAGAATAACAGCTAATGCTCTTCCACTTAGGAGGACCATGGATCTTTCACTACTCCTAATCCAGGGAGTTGTGGAAGTAGCATTGAACACCTACTATTAATGCTAATAATTTTGAACTGAACCCGCAGCTTGTTACATTGCTGCAACAAAATTGTCAGTTTAGTGGGATCCCACAAGAAGATCTAAATTTGTTTATCTCTAATTTCCTACAAATTTGTGATACTGTCAAGACAAATGGCGTCCCGGCTGAGGTTTATCGATTATTGCTCTTCCCTTTGCTATAAGGAATCGTGCTAAGCACTGGCAGGATAATCAGCACAAGGAAAGCATAGCCACATGGGAGGACATCGTCACTAAGTTCCTAAATAAGTTCTTCCCACCTCATCGATTGACTAAGCTTAGAACCAACGTTCAAACCTTCAGACAACATGAAGGAGAGTCCCTCTATGAAGCTTGGGAGAGGTACAAAGAGATTCTTCGGATAATTCCAGATAATGCTTACGCGACCAATGGCTTGCGTACGCGGGAACCCTTTTCTGTTTCAAAGATTCGCATACGCAGATGATGCTCGCGTACCCGGCAATCCAATTTTTACACTCATGTGTACACGAGACCCCTGTTTTACTGAAAATGTGATTTTTGTGTTTTTGAGCACTCTTCTGGCTTTCTAAACCTCTATAACTACTGTTTAGGATTTCCTTGCTAGTATTTAGACTTTGGGACAAGGGTGAGTAGTTTGAGTGGACTTACTTGGATATTTTTCTATTAGGAGATTAGAGACGATGACTTAGGCTTGGGAAATTCTATGGATTGGCAGAGTGTCAATTTGATAATGAATTGAGGAAAATGAAAGATTGAGACTATTGAAATTGATTTGCGATATATGAGAAGTGATCACTGAGACGGAATACTATATTACCGTTGTGTTATGATTGGTAAGTCGTTATGCGCCAAGCAAGGACGATGGTTAATCCGCTTGTCGAGGTTGCGAGGTTGGCGTAAGGATGGTGGTTAATCCTGCTTACATTCAGATGTGAGTCTGAGGTGGGAAGAACTTGTTTAGGAACTTAGTAACCAAGCCCTCCCATGTCGCTATGCTCTCCTTGCGCTAATTATCTAGCCACTACTTAGCACAGTCTCTCACATCCAAAGGAAATAGCAATAGTCAGTAAAATTTAGTCGGGACACCATTTGTCTTGACCGTGTCACAAATTTGCAGGAAATTAGAGATAAATAGATTCAGATCTTCCTACAGACTCCCACTGAACTGACAATTTTGCTGAACCAATGTGACAAGCTACGGCTTTAGTTCAAAGTTGTTGGCATTGACTGTGGGTGTTACAATGCTACTTCCATAACTTTGTGGATCAAGATTTGTGAAAGAGCCGAGAGTCCTCTGATAAACCCCAACTTTGTGGTTTATCTTGTGTTAAATTCAGGGGATTTTATCAACTTATCCCACATTTCTTCAGTGAAATAGCATGGTATCAATATATAATAGTTTATACTTTTCTTCCAGAATCATTGCCCAAAACTGGCGTTGAACGTCCGCATCTGGAGTTCAACTCCTAAAGGTGGCGTTCAACGCGAGCCAAGGAGCAAAAGGGAGCGAGCTCACCCCCTAATGGGCGTTCAACACCCACTTCCCAAGTTGGATGCTAAGCTTGGACCGAAGCACACAACCAAAGTGGGCCCAAAGTGGATTTTAGCACTCCTTAGCTTATCTAGTCTTACCTTTGTACCTTTTAATTTAAATTAACATCTTTTAGGGTTAGTATTTTACTATTTAAAAAGGAGATCACTTAGGATTAGAGGGGGATTCACAGACAGATCTTCTGAATATAATTTTGTTTTATGTAAAGTTATGAGCAACTAAACCTCCTAGGTTAAGGTTAGGAGCTCTGCTTATCTCTATGGATTAATATCATTACTATTCTATTCTAATATATGTTTGATTTAGTTCTAAGGTGTGTTTTCATTTTTCATCCAAATGAGACTAGGTACGTCCCTTTTTTCTGCAGGAGTTCCTGTGATACTGGAAAAGGTCACTTCAGCTACAGCTTGAAAACACTCCTCCTAAATCAAAATTATCTGGGCAAATTGGGATATGTGACATATAATCTCGTTAGTTTTGGGTAATTGAGGTTTTTGTGGTGCTAACTAGTTTTCTGAACTTCACCCTCTGATTCGAAGGATCTGACCTTGTTTGTGGCATTTTGAGTAGGATCGGAGGAGTTTAATTCGCTGAATGGACAGGTTTTAATTAATCACTTACAATTTTCCATAGAATGAATCATGCATTGCTAAAATAGTTGGTAAGAAATATTAATCCGAAAAGGTAAATATCTCTGAGACCTTAATTGCTTTCTCATTATCGTTTCTACACCAATTCCTTACAGCTTTCTTTACTTTCTTGTTTCATGCGCCTACAATAACAACAACTCTTTCTCTATTTTGCCTGACTAAGATCTGCAGGATAACCATTGCTTGCTCAATCTAACAATCCTCGTGGGATCGACCCTCACTCACCTGAGGTATTACTTGGATGACCTGGTGCACATGCCGGTGAAGTTCTGCGAGTTCAATTTTCGCGCACCAAGTTTTTGGTGCCGTTGCCGGGGATTGTTCGAGATTGACAACTACCGATTGTCTTGTTGCTTAGATCAGGTAATTTTTACCAGTTTTTCTTTTAATTGTGTTTCTTGCTAAAAATTTTCAAACCATCTTTGTTTATTTTCTTAAAATTTTTTAAAAATTCATCTTTAGTCATCTTTCGTCGAATATTGTGTGAAAATTTTAAGTTTGGTGTTTCTCAGTAGTTTCGGTCAATTATTTTTCCTTCTCTTGATTTTCATAAATTGTTCTTGTTTGCTTTCTTGAACTTTTTCTAGCTTGTTTACTTTCTTTTTGTTCGAATTTTTTTTGGTGTTTTCCCTTATTTGATTTTAAAATTTTTAAGTTTGGTGTCTTTTAGTGTTTGATACGTGGTCAGGAGGGCATTTTCGTCATCTTAGAGCTAACGGACGGAATGATAATCTTGTTATATTCAAGGATCTGAATTCTAGAAGAATTGTGCCATGTCAGTCTTGGACATCTAGAAGACCAAGAATCCGTCTCAAAAACAGTGGTGCTGAAAGGGCAACAATTCATAAGGCCCATTAGGCTAAGGCAAGACAACAAGAAGCCCAATAAAGCTTTTCAAATCCAATGGGAGCCATAATTTATTATTAATTTTTGAATTTTTTAGACATTTATGTTGGTTTGTTTTGTTGTTAGAGTTTGTTGGAAGGTTTGATTTACTTTTGATTTACTTAGTAGTATTTTTAGAGATTTTAAATTTAAATCAAATCTGATCTAATCTAATAAGATCAAATCTGATTTAAATTAGTTATCATATCTTTAGGATTTTAAAATTTAAATCAAATCTGATCTAATCCAATAAGATCAAATCTGATTTAAATTAGTTATCTTATCTTTAGGAGATTTAAATTAAATTATCTTATCTTATCTTTTAGTTAGTTTGTTAGGTGCCTATTTAAACACCTTTGGTGAGACAATTTACAAAACTTTGATGAATAAATTTCCGTTGCTTTTAAGCACGTTTTTTTGGTGTGATTAAGTGAGGTGAGTGATTTGCTTTGCTTGTTGCATGGAGAAGATTGAGTGATTCAATTTTCATCCCTCCGATCTACGTTGTCAAGGACAAGTTCATTGAAGGTCTAGTACGGAATCCTTTCCGATGAGCTGGGTTGCTAAGAACAGGTATCTTAGAGGTCTAGTTGGAAAACCTTTATCTATGTTTTATGTTTCCGTTGTGTCTCTTTATGCCTATAAATTCCTCTTCTTGATGCCATTTTTTTTGTCCCTTTTTACTGAATAATCCTTATCTATTGTGATATAACGCTTAATCCCCAATATAATTCCTATCTTTTAACCCAATCAATTTCCTTATCATCTTGTATCAGTTACAGGTTGTAGGTAAATTCTTATTTATCTGCACGTTCCATGGGTCTTGTTTAGTCTCTTTATTTATTTTTTTTCTTCTTTTTCTTTAATTTCTATAAATTCATGTTAGAGTCCCAAAAAAAAAAGAAACAAAAAAAACGAAAAAAATTATTTATTTATTTTGGTTTTGCAATTATTCTATCTTAAGTCAGCGTCTGCAACAAAAAGATCGCAAAAAAAATTTTAATTATGGAAAAAATTATGAGGAACCAGCTTGTACCTTCATCATACCACAATGAATTTTTTGGAAGATTTTGTAAGTTGCAACAAGGTTCACAATCAGTGATGGAGTATCACAAGGAGTTTTTATATTTCATGGACAAGGCTAATATTAAAAGGAGTCCTGAGGTTCTTATGAAACGATTTTTGTTTGGATTACGTGAAGAACTTGCAGATAAAGTCTAACGTTACCATTATACAACCATGGAGGATTTGGTCAAATTGGCCATTGACTGGGAGCAGGTGCAACAAATGATAGATCGCCATACAAAGAGGATTTCTTCTACGCCTATCTTTCATTCTTCTTCAAAGCCAAAGATGGAAGAATTTGTTGAGTATGCTGTAGAGGGTGATGTGTCCTTGGAAGACTCAAAAGTGCAGATTTTCTCAACTGGGTTCTTGGCATGTGAGGAATTTAAAAATCCAGAGAGAAAAGAAACAGAGAAAGAAAGTGAGTGTTTGAGTGAAAAAGATCAATGTTTAATTGAAAGTGAGAGTTTTGAGAGAAAATATGAGAATAGTGAGAGAGATGAGTCAATGAGTGACAAAGAAACTAAGAGCAATAAACACACTTGTGAGAGAGATCTAGAAAGTTCTAGCTTAGACAAGAGTGCATTAGTATCATTGAATTTCATGGAATCCTTAGTTTCTCATACCTATAACCATGAAATTCCTAGTGTTTTTATATTAACTTTCCCAGCCTTTGTAGATTTACTGATCAATTATGGAGGCATTAATATGGATGAAAAGAAAGGAAGACAAATTGCACACTTTGGACAAGATGGTGAACATATGGTTGGAAAGATTGAACTGGTACACATGAAGGACATAGCCACAATTCAGTGGGTAGAGAAGAGTCATCAAACCATGGTATTTAAACCCGGAGATTGGGCTTGGATTCCTTGGAGGGACAAAGAGCATCTCGTTCAAGATTCGAGGATGAATATTTTTGAAGAGGGAGAGAATGATACGTGGTCAGGAGGGCATTTTCGTCATCTTAGAGCTAAGGGATGGAATGATAATCTTGTCATATTCAAGGATCTAAATTCTAGAAGAATTGTGCCATGCCAGTCTTGGACATCTAGAAGACCAAGAATCCATCTCAAAAACAGTGGTGCTAAAAGGACAATAATTTTTAAGGTCCATTGGGCTAAGGCAAGACAACAAGAAGCCCAATAAAACTTTTCAAATCCAATGGGAGGCATAATTTATTATTAATTTTCGAATTATTTAGATATTTATTATTAATTTTCGAATTATTTAGATATTTATGTTGGTTTGTTTTGTTGTTAGAGTTTGTTGGAAGGTTTGATTTACCTTTGATTTGCTTAGTAGTATTTTTAGGGATTTTAAATTTAAATCAAATCTGATCTAATCTAATAAGATCAAATCTGATTTAAATTAGTTATCACATCTTTAGGATTTTAAAATTTAAATCAAATCTGATCTAATCCAATAAGATCAAATCTGATTTAAATTAGTTATCTTATCTTATCTTTTAGTTAGTTCGTTAGGTGCCTATTTAAACACCTTTGGTGAGACAATTTACATAACTTTGATGAATAAATTTCCGTTGCTTTTAAGCACAATTTTTTGGTGTGATTAAGTGAGGTGAGTGATTTGCTTCGCTTGTCGCATGGAGAAGATTGAGTGATTCAATTTTCATCCCTCTGATCTAGGTTGTCAAGGACAAGTTCTTTGAAGGTCTAGTAGGGAATCCTTTCCGGTGACCTGGGTTACTAAGAACAGGTATCTTAGAGGTCTAGTAGGAAAACCTTTATCTATCTTTTATGTTTCCGCTATGTCTCTTTATGCCAATAAATTCCTCTTCTTGATGCCATTCTTTTCTTGTCCCTTTTTACGGAATAATCCTTATCTATTGTGATATAACCCCTAGTCCCCAATATAATTCCTATTTTTTAGCCCAATCAATTTCCTTATCAGTGTTTCTCTCTCTATTTTTTTTCAAAATCAATTCCATTTGATTTCAAAACTTTTAAGTTTGGTGTTACCTTTTTCTTTCTTTTTGAATTGCGTTATTTTTTTCTTGTTAATTGGCTACTTTATTTTATTTTATCTCCTTTTAGGATACTTCACGGGGAGCTCTCTATACTCTGACATAGAGACTCCCACTTTTCTTTGTTTCTTGTCTGATTAGGAACACTAAAATCACTATGGATCTAGATAAAGGTGCACAAGCCAGGAAAATCTTGGGGTCATATACAGCTCCCACCCCCGACTTCTATGGAAGGAGCATTAGGGTGCCCCCCATAGGAGCGGACAATTTTGAGCTCAACCCAAAATTGATCAAAATAGTGCAGAAAAACTGTCATTTTCATGGACGCCACTAAGAAACCCCGACCAAATTCATGTCTGACTTCTTGCAAATCAGTTACACTATAAGGACTAATAGAGTGGATCCTGACGTTTACAAGCTGTTGCTCTTTTTGTTTGCTGTGAGGGATCATTCCAAGGACTGGTTGGATGATCAACCTAAAGAGAGCCTAAACACCTGGAGTAAGGTGGCCAGCAAGTTCCTGAACAGATATTTCCCCCAAGAAATTTGATAAAACTACGGAAGGATATTCAAGCCTTCAAACAAGAGGAGGGCAAGTTTCTCTATGATGCTTGGGGGAGTTACAAGGCAATGCTCAGGAAATTCCCCGTAGAGATGTTCACCCCTTGGATCAAGCTGGATATCTTCTATGACAAACTCCTTGAGACAACCCAAATGTCCTTGGATCATTTTGTAGGCGGCTCTTTACACATGATGAAAACACCTGAAGAAGCTCAGGAGCTCATTGAAACAGTGGCTAACAACCAACACTTATACATAGCATAAAGACCCAAAGCAAGAAGGGAGCCTAAGGAGGAATCTACCACAGACATAATCCTAATTCAAAATAGGGCAATGGCTGAGCAGTTGGACCTTCTGACAAGACAATTAGAGAGAATTTAGCATGTAAGAATTCACAAGGAGCCAGCACAGCATAGTCCAAGAGACCTAAGCTTCTCTCCAGAGTTTGAAAACAGAGATGCGCCAAACATGTAACAACCCCGATTTTCGAGTACGCGAGATCTTTTCCAAAGGTACGGATTTCTCCGGAAGATCAGTAAAGGGAACACCTCTAATGTATCATCAAGCATCTCAATCCTCATTGTCATTATGTCATCTTTAAGCTAGAACCTCTTTTGGAGCAAGCTCGATAACACAATCACGAAGAACCTAGTTTTTGAACCGTATCGGTTGGGAGTTTTGATTCTGATTTTCGTAAGTAGTCTCAGTTTGACGAACCGGACTCGATTCATGAGAGAAGAGAGATAATAGTATAATACTATCATTATATTAGTATTAGAAGCTTCTTGAATGATATTATAAAGTTACCTGGTCTGTTTTAGTTGAAAACAGAAAATCGGTTTAATTGGGTTCATAGTTTACTGGTGCAGCTTAGCACCAGCACTCTCTGATGACTTTAGCAATGCTAAGCCCTCATCATACATGTTCTATTCTCATAATAAATATGTTACTAGTGTCATTTATGCTAGGAGCTCAGAAAAGAATTTTTAAAGATGTTTTTACAAATGTTCCGATATATCTAGTTTTAGTAGTTATACACCTGAGATATTTTAATATTATTTTAACCCACCTCCAAGCCAACCAATCACAACTCATCCTACACCCCCAAGACCCCCAAGACTGGTTCATTTTCACCTTGTGGCCGAAAATAGGAAGAGAGAAAAAGAGAGAGAAAAGTTCTTAGCTCCAAATCTTCAAAGCTTGATTTCTACTGAACTAAAACTCAAATCAAAATCCCAATCCGACCAAAATGATCCTCTCTTCTTTCTCTACATAACAATATGACTTATCAAGGCTGGAACCAAAGTGAGTTGGCTGCACCATCTCCCTTTTTCTTCGGTTTCAAGGAAACATGCTTAAGCATGGGTTTTCTTGATGTTCTTCCTTAGGAATCATGCTTAACTTGACTTGAGGGCCAAGAAATTTTAAAGTCCAGCAATTTTAAGATGAGAAATTTGTTCCTGACTTGCTGAGTGAGATTCGGTTAGTTGAGAATTTGTGGATTTAAAGTTGTTTTTCATGTGATTTAGGAGGAAAAAGTGCTTAAGGACCACTTGAGAGTATAACCGAATTTGAAGCAGCAAAACCAGGTAGTGTTTGACGAAATGATTGTATTTGAGTTGTGTGATTATGATATGGGGTTCAATTTGTGCTAAAATCATGTGAAAAAGATGGGGTTTTAGTGGCTGGGAATTTATTATGAATTTTAGTAAAAATCGGTTACTGAAAAGATTGAAAAATGGGTAAAAACAGAGAAAGAATCTGAAGAATTTACAAAGAACATGAAGAACATTGAAGAACATCTTTTAGATCTTAAAAAGGGCAAGGTTGTAATTATTTTGGTGTTTGAGGGGTTATTTTGTAGTTTCCAAAAGTTAGGGTGGTTAAAGTAGAAATATTAAAAGTTACAGGTGGTAAAAAGTGAATTTTAAAGGTTAAAAGTAAAAAAGGGGTAATTTTCAAAAATTGAATAATAAAATAATAAATAATAATAAAATATTAAATAATAATATTTAATTAAAATAATATTTTAATAAAACAATAAAATAATCCGGAAAAGGCAGTTTTTCGTAAAAGTTTTAGAAAGACACTTTAAGTGCAGAATCTCATAATTACCTTCATAAAACACTTAGGGAGTGGCAATAACATGTTAGTAAGGCAAAGATAAAGGAAAGATAAAAAGTTAAAGAAAAGATAAATATCAAAGAAAAAGTCTGTAAAGTTTTAATGACAGAAATAAACAGAGATTAGCGAATAAAATAGGAGCAACATAGTTAGTTCTTGAGTTGTGCCTAGGGTTAGGTATAATATAAAAAGTTAAACTGTTTCAGTATAGACTTAATGAACCTATACTTGGGACAGGCTAACTATTCATACCAAAATTTACATAAGCTTTAAATACATACGTTAAATAGAGAAACCAGAGCAGAGTAAAGAGACAAAGAGAAGAGAATAATCAGAGAAGAGTAGAAAGACAAAGAGAATAAGAGAAGAGGACCTATTGAAAGGTCATTTGTTGCTTGAGGCAACCTAAGAGATGTTTGTTAATTCATTTGTTGCATTAAGGCAACTCCAGAATTATTTGTATGTTTATCTGCTGCATTGAGGCAGTCAGATAAATAGTGGTACGACCACAGAACGTTTTCCAGTGCTACACAGCTATTGAGAGCTGTACCTGCAACTGATAACCTGGGATCACTTGCAGAGGATATTAGTTCATACACAGCTAGAATGCCGCACCTGTAAGGCAAGGATTGCTTACAGAGGATATGATTTCATACACGGCTGGAATGCCGCGACCTGTAAGGTAGAGTCTGCTTACAGAGGATATGACGCATACGTCAGTTAGTGAGAACTGTACCTATGCTGACTGGAAAACCATACCCTTTTCAGCTACTTCGGGTTACGTCGGGAGCGGGTATAAACTGACAAATGAGCTCATTACCTGCACTAGGACGAGACATGCATCATACTTGGTTGTGCATTTTCTCTGTTATGATTGTTGTATGAATGTATGCTTTTTTTTGTTTGTATTCTATTCTCTGTGTTTGAGTTTTATTTTCTTGTATTCTTCTGTTTGTGTTCTACTTTCTGTTTTTCTCTACTTCTTCTATTTATTTGTATCTCCTATTTACTGCTTCTCTGTATTTCTGCTATTTGTCTGCTAAACAACACAGAATTAATGAACGTAACTAATAACCCCAACCCTACTAAGAACTCCCTAGTTCTTACCCCTTCTCTCTCCCTTCCCCCTTTAGATGGAAGCAGGAGTACCCTTCCGTAATTTACTGATGACCGTTTTGCAAAGAGGATTCCGCTCTAGGTAGTCTTCTAAGTCTATGGTGAATCTCGTTCTCTTTTTTTATATGTATATACTGTGGAACCAGCCAACGTCAGCACCCCGTTCGTATGCACACTTTAGCCTAAATCCTGTCTACGAGACTCCTGTTATGTGGCTACTTGATGGAGTGCCAGCGGGACGTCATATGGCAATGTATGATCGTGCAGAGGAGTAGTAGACGACCTTCCACCTTTTGATGACATTTGACCTGACTCGAGTTTTGAAGACCTAGAACGTATTTTCCCTCGCTTTAGTAGTTTAGAGGGACTAGGTGAGTATAGAGTCTAGGCTAGCCTGGGTGCCAGCTTAGGGACTTCTTGAATAGGTCAGGGCCTGAGATGTTGTATGTATATATATATATATATATATATATATATATAGTTATTATCTAGCTATATCTAGGGGTGTTCTAACTAAAGAACTTTACTCTAATAAAGGCTGGATAACTGAATGTTGTTAATTGTTTGAGATGTATATAAGTGTGGTTGTTTATAACTGTTGTATCTATTATTATTTGGGAGTTGATTTGTGAATGATTCTGAATGTTAGACAAATGTTATAAAAAAAGTACCTCGCAAAATAACTGCACTTTTAACAAGGAATCGGGCTCATATAATAAATAATAGGTAATAATTAGGAGAACAAGTTGGTTGTGTTCAGTTTCCGATATGATCTAGATATACTAAAAATTAGGTCGTTACAAGATAAATCAAGGAATTCCCCATTAGGTAACTGATGAATGCCAGGCAATTGAGCTACGGAGTGGCTGAACATTAACTACTCAATCTCAATGCAATATCACGCCAAAAGAGGAATGCACAACACCTTAAACCCCTGATCCTGGCATTCAACGCCCAGAAAAAGGATCAACAGGGGCATTTAATGCCCAGAAAGGGAAGGTAATACACACACACACGTTCAGGAAACATCTCACCTAGCCAGACTGACAACCCGTCTCTAGGCACTATGGATAATTGATGAACGGATTTTTGATGGTCTAGAATTTCACAAATGAAACATCGTTGAAAGTATAGTTTCTAAACCAACAAAGAATCTTTTCATACAAAAATTTGGTTGTCATAAGTAACAAACCCCTAAAAATTAATAACCTAAGTATTCAAACCTCGGGTCGTCTCTCAAAGGAATTACAGGGAAGTGTTCTTGTTATTGGTTATGGGACAAGTATTTTGGGGTTTTGGATAAAGGACAAGAAAAGAAAATTGCAAGAATTAAACTAATAGCTAATAAAGCTCTTGGCAAGGTATGAGAACTAGAAGTCCTATCCTAGTTATACTTATCAAGTGTGATGAGAATTGTCCATTGCTCCCACTTAGTTAACCTCTAACCATGAAGAAAAGTCAAGTGGATGAACTAACTTGATTCCACAAGTCCTAGCCAAATCATAATGAAAGACTAGCTTTAGTAGCATTCAAGTCAATTAGCAATTTCTAATTATCAATCAATAAAAGAGTTTGATAACTCAAGAGTCACCAATAACTCAACCAAAACCAAGAGGAGAAAAATCTAAATTAAAATCCTACCAAGCATTTTATCAAACACTTGGAAGGCACAAAATAAAAGCATAGAAAAGCAATAAGAGAATGTAAATACTAAAACCAACAATTGCAAAATCAATGGTAACAAATAATGGAGGAAGTAAAAAACATGAAATACCTCAAATTGCATTAAATAAGAAGTTCAATCTAACATGAAGATTTCATAAACTAAATTGGAGAATAAATAGATCAACAAGACAAGATAGATAAACTAAAGTACTAGAATAAATAAGAGTAGAAAAAAACTAAATTAAAGTATAATAGAAATCTAAAATTGAAAAGGAAAAAAAAACTAAGAACCCTAAAACCTAAAGAGAGGAGAAAGCCTCTCTCTCTCTCTAGAAAATTACATCTAAAACCTAAAATTATGTGAATAATTGTATGAATGATTCCCCCACTCTGCAGCCTATAATCTGTGTTTTTGGTCTTGGAACTAGGCCAAAATCATCCCAGAAATTGCCCCCAGCATTTTCTGATACGTGCATCACGTGGCTCTGTCACGCGTACGCGTCATCCACGTGTACGCGTCGCTGGACTTTTGGAAGGTCACACGTACACGTGATCCACGCGTGCGCATTGCTTAACTACATGGCAACCATGACAAATTGCATATCATTTTGAAGCCCTGGATGTTAGCTTTCTAATGCAACTGGAACCGCCTCATTCGGACCTCTGTAGCTTAAGTTATGGTCGATTTAGTACGAAGAGGTCAGGGTTGACAGCTTGGCAATTCCTTCAATTTCTTGTATTCCTTCCACTTTTGTATGCTTCCTTTCCATCCTCTAAGCCATTCCTGCCGTATATACCCTGAAATCACTTAACACACATAACAAGGCATCGAATGGTAATAAGAAAGGATCAAAACTAGTAAATTTAGGGCCAAAGAAGCATGTTTTCAATCATAGCACAAAATTAGGAAGGAAAATGTAGAACATGCGAATTCAATGAATAAGTGTGAGAATAATGGATAAAATCCACTAAATTAAGCACAAGATAAATCGTAAAATAGCGGTTTATCAATCTCCCCACACTTAAAAATTAGCATGTCCTCATGCTAAGCTCAAGAGAAACTATAAAAGAGTGAAAAGGAATGGTAGAATGTATGAAATGCAACCTATCTATATGAATGCAACTAAATGTGAAATGCTTCTACCAACTTGGTTAAAAGTAAACAAATCCTTCAGGAAGAAATATGAACTGGATCTCACTAATTCAAATCATAAAATAAGGTACAAGTAAACTTGCAAAAGAAGATAGCTAATGAAAGCCAGGAACAAGGAATCGAGCATCGAACCCTCACTGGAAGTGTATACACTCTAATTACTCAACTGTTTAAGGTTTGATTCTCTCAATTCTCTACTAACCTTGCTTTCTAAGACTTGCTCTTCTTCTACCAATCAACAGAGATTTAATGCACAAATACACATATCAAGAGGTCTTTTAAGGGTTGTAATAGTCTAAAATCTGAATCCTTAATTAGCCTAAACATCCCACCTAACTCAAGACAATCCATATAATCACATGCAAAATCTAATTACCCATTAATTATGTTTTTTCACATATTCATGCATCCCAATTTTGAGTACAACTCACATGCATTACTACCAACACTTACTTTGGGGCATTTTGTCCCCTTTTTATTATTTGCTCTTTTTTTCTTTTCTTTTCTTTTGTTTTTCTCAATGCATAGGATTAAATTATTGAATGCAATAATATGTGCTCAACTATTGTTTTTCACATTTTCACAAGAATATATAACACCCAATTCTCAAACCAAATATTGGCAAAACCAACTTCCCCACACTTAAATCATGAATACTCTCACTAGTCTAACCTAACCAAGGATTCAAATTAAGGACATTATTATTTTCCACTTAGAGTTAGTGATGAGCTAAAATAAAGAATAAATAGGGTTAAAAGGCTCAACATTGGTTTACAAAGGATAATGAAAAGGTTAAGGCCATATGGGTATGTAAGCTCAGTGAAGCAAGGCCTCAATCATATAAGTACATGCATACATCAAACAATGGAAATATAGAATTGAGCAAAACAAAGATCACAATTATAGAGATAACAACACACACCAAAAATAAAGTGTTGGTTGATAAAATGCAACCAATCAAATAAGCTCAAAAATCTCACAAGTTTTGTGTGTTCGAGCTCTAAACCATGTTCAAAAATAATATGTCTTCAAACAAGTTCAATAAAAATTTGATTCAAATTAGTGAAATGATATAAAAAGTTTCTTGAAAAAGAAAATTTACTTCAGCCAAGTAGTAGTAGAATATGCACAAAATCAAACAAACATGCAATCAAACATGCAAATGCAACAATGAACTAATAAAGAAAATTAAATATTGGTGTTGAGACAGGAAAGTAACTAACTCACAGAAGTCGGTATCGACCTCCGCACACTTAGAGATTGCACCGTCCTCGGTGCATGCTAAGATATGCAAGTGGACGGGTGGCTACAACTGATGTTTTTCTCCAAAAATTTGTAGATGGACTTGTTTGTTACCCCATTGAAACGTCTTCCGGTTCCCTTCCTGGTGGCCATCCTAAAAGAAGAGAAAAGCGAAGAAAGGTAACCCAAAAACAAAGATAGAAAACAAATAAAATATGGTTGAGTTAATGCCAAATAATGAGGGTCTCAATCACATGGTAGCTACAACATGCAAGTGAGAAAATAGTAGAAGCAAATGGCATATCAATTGTGCAAAAATTGCAACAATGGGGAAGAGATAGTAGGTAATGAAAGATAATATAAATTTATGTCAATGCAAAAGGAATATAGGTATCATAAAAGATTAGCATTGACAGATAAATAATATCACCCAACAATGTAAAACAAGCCACTAAGCACCAAAATAATACAAGAAAAGATACAACAGTTGAATAAGAACATTTAACACCGACGGAAAAAATAATAAACTTAGAAAAGAAAATAAAATCATGATCAAAATTAAAATGTACAGAAGAAAAGTATGCAAATGCAGTAAGTAAAAGAAATGGAAAGAGAATATGGATGAGAATGTAAAGAAATGAAGAAGAAGAAGAAAGTAAGAAAGGAGGAAGAAAGAAGGAGAAATGATAAGAGAACAAGAAACAGACGCGACGCACGCGCATGCATCACGCGTACGCGTGAAAACAAAGATGGCCATGTGACACGTAAGCGTCATCCATGAAAATACATTCTGACGCGTGAGCATCGGTCACGCGTACACGTGACTACTCGCGCGACTCCAGCACCACGGCCGCACAACTCTCTGTTCAATTCACGCTTTTACGCCGATTTTCATGCCCACGCGTACGCGTCGCTGACGCTTACACGTGGATGGTGAAAAACACAGGGGACGCGTACGCGTGAGGCACATGTACGTGTGGAGTGGCCTGTGCGCCTGGCACTCCTCCCACACGTCTCTATCTCAACTCTCTGTTCATTTTAGATAAGGAGCGAACCTGCATGCGACGCGTGCGCGTCATCGTCGCTTACGCGTCGATCGCAGTTTTTTTTTTAAGATGAAATATAAAGCAAAATAAGGGTAAACATGTAGAATTGGAAATTAAACTAATAAAATGGAAGATAATACCATGGTGGGTTGTCTCCCACATAGCACTTTTAGTTAAAGTCCTTAAGTTGGACATTTGGTGAGCTCCTTGTCATGGTGGCTTGTGCTTGAACTCATCTTGAAACTGCCACCAATGCTTGGACTTACAATAAGCTCTATCAATTCCAAGTGAATTCCCCAAGTTTTGATGGAGTTCTTCACAAGCTTTGAGCTCCCAAAATTGATCCTCTTGTATGCCGGGATCCCAAATCTTGTTTCTACACGTGTCTTCAAGTTGATCATCATGATTCCATCTGGGTGGTTTAGCCTTGGATTTCTCATGTAAGCACCCAAACATCCTCCTAGACCCATTCACTTTAGTTCTACACCAACCATTATTATCAAACTTGAGCGTGCAATCATCATGAACCTTGAGTGACGCTTCCAACCACCACACAATTCTCCCTTACTCATCAATCCGCAGAGAGCTCTAAGTTGACCGAACGTTTCAAGCAACCCATACTCAAGTCGAATTAGAAAGCCTAGAGATAAGAGATTTATCCACTTGAATGGTGTAAAGGATGATGGTGACTTAGGAAGGGGGACCTCCCCACACTTTGACAATGCAAGGTCCACTCCCTTGTGCTCCTCTTTGAATTCCTCCACTTCTTGACAAGTATCTTCAAATTCAATTCCTTGTTCATCAACTTATTCTTTGGCTATTTCACATCCACTAGGAGAGGATTCAATTGTAGATAGAAACTCATCAATTATTGAATCTATCTCATGATCAACCTCCTCCAAGTCTTCAACCATGACATGCCTTGGAGGTTGTACACTGTAACAACCCTGATTTTCGAGTACGCGAGATCTTTTCTGAAGGCACGGATTTCACGGGAAGATCAGTAAAGGGAACACCTCTTCTATATCATCAAGCATCTCAATCCTCATTATCATTATGTCATCCTTAAGATAGAACCTCTTTTGAGGCAAGCTCGATGACGCGGTCACGAAGAACCTAATTTTTGAACCGTATCGGTTGGCAGTTTTGATTCTGATTTTCGTAAATAGTCTCTGTTTGACGAATCGGACTTGATTCATGAGTGAAGATAGATAATAGTATAATATTATCATTATATGAGTATTAGAAGCAGCTTGAATGATATTATAAGGTTACCTGGTCTATTTTTGTTAAAAACAGAAAATCGGTTTAACCGGGTTCACAGTTTACTGGTGCAGCTTAGCACCGGCACTCTCTGATGACTTTAGCAATGCTAAGGCCTCATTATACATGTTTTATTATCATATTAAATATGTTACTAATGTCATTTATGCTAGTAGCTCAGAAAATAATTTTTAGAGATGTTTTTACGAGTGTTCCGATACACCTAGTTTTAGTAGTTATACACCTGAGATATTTTAATATTATTTTAATCAACCTCCAAGCCAACCAATCACAACTCACCTTACACCCCCAAGACACTCCAAGGCTGGTCATTTACTCCCTTTGGCCGAAATTGAAAGGAGAGAAAAGAGAGAGAAACTTTCATGAACACTTAATCTTCAAAGCTTGATTTATTCTGAACTAAAACTCAAATCAAAACTCTGATTTCACCAAAATGATCCTCTCTTCTTCCTCTACATAACCATGTGACTTATCAAGGCTGGAAATAAGGTTATATGGCTGTCTCCCTCCCTCTTCAATTCGGTTTTCAAGGAAAACCATGCAAAACATGTGTTTTCTTGATGTGTTTTAGGAGGAAAAAGTGCTTTAAGAACACTTCAAAGAGTAACCGGATTTGGAGCAGCAAATCAAGGTAGGGTGTCACGAAATTAATCTTGATTATTTGTGTTTGAGTTGTGTGAATGTTGTATGATTTGGCTGTGCTAAAAATTGGTTGCATATATGATTGATTCTTGGTGAAAATTTGGTAAAATTTTGATGAAATTTGATGAAATTCAAGCTTTAAGTTCATGTTCTTGGAGCAGCTGGTAAACAAAACCCTAGGCCCTAAATTGGGGTTCAATTTGTGTTAAAATTATGTAGAAAAGATGGAGTTTTAGTGGCTGCTAATTTATTATGAATTATAGTAAAAATCGGTTGCTGAAAAGACTGAAAAACGGGTAAAAACAGAGAAAGAATCTGAAGAATTTATGAAGAATATGTAGAACACTTTGAGTGTGGTGAAGAATATTGAAGAACACCTTTTAGATCTTATAAAGGGCAAGGAAGTAAAATTTTTGGTGTTTAAGGGGTTATATGGTAATTTCTAAAAGTTAGGGTGGTAAAAGTAGAAATATTAAAAGTTACGGGTGGTAAAAAGTTAATTTTAAAGGTTAAAAGGTAAAGGCAAGGTAATTTTCTAAAATATATTAATAAAATAATAAATAATAATAAAATATTAAATAATAAAATTTAATTAAAAATAATATTTTAATAAAAATAATAAAATAATGCGAAAAAGGCAGTTTTCTGTAAAATCTTTAGAAAGACAACTTTAATCGCAGAATCTCATAATTACCTTCATAAAACACTTAGGGAGTGGTAATAACATGTTAGTGAGGCAAAGAAAAATGAAAGATAAGAAGTTAAAGAAAAGATAAAAATCAAAGAAAAAGTCTGTAAGGTTTTAATGACAGAAAAACAGACAGAGATTAATGAACGAACTAGGACAACATAGTTAGTCCTTGAGTTGCGACTAGGGTTAGGTATTATCTGTATCTTTTGTTTACTACTTCTCGGTATTCTGCTATATATCTGCTAAGCGACACAAATTAATGAACTTAACTAATAACCCCGGCCCTACTAAGAACTCCCCAGTTCTTACCCCTTCTCTCTCCCTTTCCCCTTCAGATGGAAGCAGGAGTACCCTTCCGTAATCTACTGATGACCGTTTCACAAAGAGGATTCCACTCTAGGTAGTCTTCTAAGTCTAGGGTGAATCTCTTTATCTGTTTATATGTATATACTATGAGACCAGCCATTGTCTGCACCCTGTTCGTATGCGCACTTTAGCCTAAATCCTGTGTACGAGACTCCTGTTGTGTGGCTACCTGATGAGGTACCAGAGAGACGTCATATGGCAACGTCTGATCGTGCAGAGGAATAGTAGATGATGTTCTATCTTTTGATGACGTTCCACCTGACTTGAGTTGTGAAGACTTAGAACGTACTTTCCCTCAGTTTAGTAGTTTAGAGGGACTAGGTGAGGATAGAGTCTAGGCTAGCCTGGGTGCCAGCTTAGGGACTTCTTGAACAGGTCAGGACCTGGGATGTTGTATGTATGTATATGTATATAGTTATTATCTAGCTATATCTAGGGGTGTTCTAACTATCAGTCTATATTCTAATAAAGGCTGGATCACCGAATGTTGCTAGCTACTTGTGATGTATTTATGTGTGGTTGTTTATAATTGTTTTATCTGTTATTATTTATGAATTGATTATAAATGATTCTGTTTATTAATCCAAATATTTTCAAAAAAAAAGTACCTCGCTAACTAACTACGCTTTTAACAACGAATCAGGCTCATATAATAAATAATAGATAATAATTAGGATGACAAATTGGTAGCACTCAATTTCTGGTATGTCCTAGGCGTACTGAAAATTGGGTCGTTATATACACCCTCCTCAACATCAAATTCAAACGTCTTGGAAGGAGGGTCTATGACTTGAGATTCCCATGGAGGTTCCGCATCTCCTAAGTCTTCAACCACTTCCTCTTCTTCGATAATTTCGGCTTTCTCCACTTGCTCTAGTACAAAATCTAACTCCTCCTTGATTGCTTCCACCACTTGACAACTTTCTTCAATTCCCCTAATTCTTCAACTACTCTTTCATCTTCAAGGGTCTCTCCTACCTCCACTTTTTGGGCCTCCTCTTGCTTCTCTTAAAGTATGGATGCGTGAACCCGGTCTATTACATCCCTAAGACAATTCTTTCTCTCTTGTTCCATGTCAATAGCATAATTGGGATCATTTTGCTCTTGGATTAATAGATATGGGTGAAAAGTAAGTGCACCAGAGCTTAAGGGTTGAGTATTGGGGGTAAAGGATGGATCTACATGGGATATAAGAGCTTGGTGAGTAGAGGTAAGACCGGTGAGAATAGAGGTAAGTGTGGTTTGAAGCTCTCTTTTCCCTTGGTGAATAGCACTAAAGGTATCATCTATGGGAGCTTGGGGTGGATAGGAGGGTTCATTTGTTAGGAGAAAAGGCTCATAATACGGAGGTGGTTCTTCTTGATAAGGGTATGGAGATGGTGTAAAATGAGGTGGTGGTTCTGGGTATAGTTCATATGGTTCGTATGGTGGTTGGTGTGGTGGATAAGGGTTAGGGTCATATGGAGGTAAATGGTGGAAAGGGGCTTGTGAGTATGGTGGTTCAAATCTATGTTGAGGAGGGGGTTCATAGGCATATGGTGGGGCTTGTTGGTAACTACAAGGGGGTCCACCATATCCATTGTCTTGGTATGCACCTTGGAATGGCTCTTGCTCATAGTAAGTTGGTGGAGGTTGTTGCCAAGAGTGTTGATCAATCCTTTTGGCTCCTCCCATCTCTGATTATCCCAACTTTGATGCATGTTCTCATTATAGCTTCCATTCCCTACAACCTAATTTGAACCAAACTCATAGCCAAAGGGGTGAGAATTCATAGTAGAAAATAAAAACAAAAGCTAATAGAAAATACGAAATAAAATCCTAAAACTAACAAAAACTAACAAATAAGCAAAAGGCAAATATGTACAATAACCAATAGTAAGGAACACGTTTGCAATTCCCCAGCAACGGTGCCATTTTGATGAACGAATTTTTGATGGTCTAGAATTTCACAAATGAAACCTCGTTGCAAGTATAGTTTCTAAACCAACAAAGAATCCTTTCATACAAAAATTTGGTTGTCACAAGTAACAAACCCCTAAAAATTAATAACCGAAGTATTTAAACCTCGGGTCGTCTCTCAAAGGAATTGCAGGGAAGTGTTCTTATTATTGGTTATGGGACAAGTATTTTGGGGTTTTGGATAAAGGACAAGAAAAGTAAATTGCAAGAATTAAACTAATAGCTAATAAAGCTCTTGGCAAGGTATGAGAACTAGAAGTCCTATCCTAGTTATACTTATCAAGTGTGATGAGAATTATCCATTGCTCCCACTTAGTTAACCTCTAACCATGAAGGAAAGTCAAGTGAATGAATTAACTTGATTCCACAAATCCTAGCTAAATCATAATAAAAGACTAGCTTCAGTGTCATTCAAGTCAATTAGCAACTTCTAATTATCAATCAATAAAAGAGTTTGATAACTTAAAAGTCACCAATTACTCAACCAAAAATAAAAGGAGAAAAATCTAAATTAAAATCCTACTAAACATTTTATCAAACACTTGGAAAACACAAAATAAAAGCATAGAAAAGCAATAAGAGAATGTAAATACTAAAACCAATAATTGCAAAATCAATGATAACAAATAATGGAGGAAGTAATAAATATGAAATATCTCAAATTGCATTAAATAAGAAATTCAATCTAACATGAAGAGTTCATAAACTAAATTGGAGAATAAATACATCAACAAGACAAGATAGATAAACTAAAGTACTAGAACAAATAAGAGTAGAAAAAAACTAAATTAAAGTATAATAGAAATCTGAAATTGAAAAGGAAATAAAACTAAGAACCTTAAAACCTAGAGAGAGGAGAGAGCCTTTCTCTCTAGAAAACTACATCTAAAACCTAAAATTATGTGAATGGAAGTTGTATGAATGATTCCCTCACTCTGTAGCCTCTAATCTGTATTTTCGGGCTTGGAACTGGGCCAAAATCAGCCCAGAAATTGCCCCCAGCATTTTCTGATACGTGCAGCACGTGGCTCTGTCACGCGTACGCGTCATCCATGCGTACGCGTCGCTGGACTTTCGCAAGGTCACGCGTACGCGTAATCCACGCGTACGCGTAATCCACGCGTGCACGTCACCTAACTGCATGGCAACTATGGCAAATTGCATATCATTTTGAAGCCTCGGATGTTAGCTTTTCAACACAACTGGAACCGCCTCATTCGGACCTCTGTAGCTCAATTTATGGTCGATTTAGTACGAAGAGGTCAGGTTGATAGCTTGGCAATTCCTTCAATTTCTTGTATTCCTTCCACTTTTGCATGCTTCCTTTCCATCCTCTAAGTCATTCCTGCCCTATAAACCATGAAATCACTTAACACATATATCAAGGCATCAAATGGTAATAAGAGAGGATTAAAATTAGCAAATTTAGGGCCAAAGAAGCATGTTTTCAATAATAGTACAAAATTAGGAAAGAAAATGTAAAACATGCGAATTCAATGAATAAGTGTGAGAATAATGGATAAAATCCACTAAATTAAATACAAGATAAATCGTAAAATAGCGGTTTATCAATAATCACCTTATACCACTTAAGAAGTACGAGACCAAGCTACCATATCATCAGAAACTCCGTCAGGCAGAGAAGGATAAGAAATTTGCTAGGTTTTTAGACATCCTCAAGACACTTAAGATCAAGATCCCATTCGTATAATCCCTTAAACAAATACCTTCCTATGCCAAGTTTATGAAGGACATACTAAGCCACAAAAGGGATTGGAAGGAGGCTGAGATAGTTCTCCTCACCAAGGAATGCAGTGCGGTCATCCAGATGAACCTATTGGAGAAACTACAGGACCCTGGAAGTTTTGTGATACCATGCACTCTTGGAGACACTTGCGCAAGGATAGCCCTATGTGATCTTGGAGCAAGCATCAACCTAATGCCATCATCATTAATGAGGAAGCTCCGGATTCAAGAAGTCAAGCCTACCAACATTTGCCTTCAGCTTGCTGACGGCTCCGTCAAGTTCTCATCAGGAGTGGTTGAGGACATGATTCTGAGGATTGGTCCCTTTAAATTTTCCACAGACTTTGTGATACTAGATATGGAAGAGAACAGGAATGCTTCCATCATTCTAGGATGACCTTTTCTGGTTACAGGGAGAACCATCATTGACATTTAGAAAGGGGAAGTGACACTGAGAGTCGATAAGGATGAGTTCGTGCTAAACACTATCAAGGCCATACAACACCCTTATTCCCCAGAGGAATGCACGAGGATTAATGTCATAGAACCCCTGGTTGAAGAGGTACATGAGATTGAAAGACTCGAGGAGGAGCTGGATAACATTCTCGAAGAGGCCATGCCTAAACTGGATGCACCGGAAGAGCAAGGGGAGACGCTAAACACCCCTAAAGTGGAAGATAGACCTCCTAAAACTCGAGCTTAAGCCTTTGTTACCATCCTTGAAATACGTGTTCTTAGGAGATGGTGACACCTATCCAGTGATCATAAGTTCTACCCTAAAGCAGCAGGAAGAAAAAGCACTGGTTCAAGTACTCAAGACCCACAAGACAACTCTAGGATGGACCATAAGTGACTTAAAGGGGATCAGCCCAACTCGATGTATGCACAAGATCAGACTTGAGGATGCTACTAAACCTGTTGTGCAACCACAGAGGCGACTGAATCCAGCTATGAAAGTAGTGGTCCAAAAAGAGGTTACAAAACTTTGGGAAGCTAGAATCATATATCCTATTTCAAATAGTCACTGGGTAAGCCCTGTGCAGGTGGTACCCAAGAAAGGGGGGATGACAGTGATCCATAATGAAAAGAATGAGCTGATCCCTACAAGAACTATCATACGATGGCGTCTGTGCATCGATTATAGGAGACTCAACAACGCCACAAGAAAGGATCACTTTCCCCTACCTTTTATAGACCAGATGCTGGAGAGACTGGCTGGCCATGCATTCTACTGCTTCTTGGATGGTTATTCAGGCTGCAATCAGATCACAGAAGATCCTCAAGACTGAGAAAAGACAGCATTCACATGCCCATATGGGGTATTCACATGCCTATATGCTCTCCATTTTCTTTGATATGGTTGAAAAATTCCTTGAAGTATTCATGGATGACTTCTCTGTCTTTGGTGATTCCTTTGACACTTGCCTTAACCATCTCGCCCTGGTACTGAAATGATGCCAAGAAACAAACCTGGTTTTGAATTGGGAAAAATGTCACTTTATGGTAACTGAAGGTATTATTCTTGGGCATCGAATTTCAAACAAGGGAATAGAGGTTGATCAAGCCAAGGTGGAAGTAATTGAAAAATTACCACCACTTACTAATGTCAAGGCTATCAAAAGTTTCTTAGGACATGCAGGAGTCTACAGGAGATTCATAAAAGACTTTTCCAAAATTTCAAAACCCCTGTGTAATCTTCTAGCTAATGACACTCCTTTTAATTTTGATGAGGATTGCCTACATGCCTTCGAAATTTTAAAAGCAAAACTTGTATCTGCTCCTATCATTTCTGCACCCAATTGGGCCCTACCATTCAAATTGATGTCCGATGCCAGTGATTATGCCATTGGATCAGTTCTGGGACAAAGAAATGATAAGATTTTTCACGTCGTTTATTATGCCAGTCACATTCTCAATGATGCACAAAGGAACTACACCACCACAGAAAAGGAACTACTTGCAGTTGTCTATGCCATTGATAAGTTCAGATCCTATTTAATTGGGTCTAAGACTATTGTCTATACTGACCATGTTGCTCTTAGTACCTTCTAACCAAGCAGAATCCTAAACCTAGGCTAATCAGATGGGTACTACTCCTTTAAGAATTCGACATTAAGATTAGGGACAGAAAGGGATCAGAAAACTAGGTGGCTGATCATTTATCTAGGATTGAACATGTGGAAGGAATGCCACCTCCAATTACTGTTGTATCCGGGACCTTTTCAGATGAGCAACTTTTTGTAATCCAACAGGCACCATGGTTTGCAGACATTGTTAACTATAAAGCCATGAGATTCATCCCAAAAGAATACAGCAAACAACAAGTTTGAAAACTACAACATGATGCTAAGTACTACTTGTGGGACGAACCCTATCTCTTTAAGAGATGTTCGGATGGTATAATTCGACGTTGTGTCTCCGAGGAGGAAACCCAACAAATTCTCCGGCATTGTCACAGTTCTGAGTATGGAGGACATTTTAGAGGAGAGCGAATGGCCACCAAGGTCTTCAGGTGGGTTCTACTGGCCAACCCTCTTCAAAGACTCACGGGAATTTGTCCGCAATTTTGATAGATGCCAGCGAGTTGGAAACCTCCCACATAATCATGAAATGCCACAACAAGGAATACTGAAAACTAAGCTGTTTGGTGTATGGGGAATAGATTTCATGGGACCTTTTCCACCCTCATATTCAAACACATACATCCTGGTGGCAGTAGACTATGTGTCTAAATGGGTGGAGGCAATCGCGTCACCCACTAATGACACCCGAGTGGTGCTGAAATTCCTCCAGAAATACATTTCAGCAGATTTGGTGTAATTTAACGACCCAATTTTCAATATGTCTAGATCATACCGGAAACTGAGTGCTACCAATTTGTCTTCCTAATTATTATCTATTATTTATCATATGAGCCTGATTCGTTGTTAAAAGCGTAGTTAATTTGCGAGGTTTTTTTTTTTGAAAACGTTTGGATTAATAAACAGAATTATTCATAATCAACTAACAACTGATAACAGATAAAACAGTTATAAAGAACCACACATAAATACATCACAAGTAGCTAACAACATTCAGTGACCCAGCCTTTATCAGAGTATAGACTTTTAGTTAGAACACCCCTAGATATAGCTAGATAATAAATAGAGTAAAGTATCATTTTTGTCCCCACCGTTTAGGGTAAGTGATAAACCACTATTTTATGGTTTATATTATGTTTAATTATGTAGTTTTATCATGATCTTTACCTACTTATTCATTAAATAAGCATGCATTTATAATTCCTTCCTAAAGTTATTGCATGATTGAAAACTTGCTTCCTAGAGACTTTTAATTATGTATTTTATTTCTCCTTTATTCCATTCGATGCCGTGATATGTGTGTTAAGTGTTTCAGGCTTTATAAGGCATGAATGAGTTAGAGATTGGAAAGGAAGCTTGCAAAAATGGAAGGAACACAAGAAATTGAGGAGATGACCAGCGAGAAGCGACGCGGCCGCATGGATGACGTGACCGCGTGAAAGAGAAGAAATCGCAATGACGCGGTCGCATGGATGACGCGGTCGCATGGATGACGCGGCCACGCGAATTGGAAACTGCACAAGTGACGCGGAAGCGTTGACGACGCGCCCGCGTGGCAAACCGAAACGCCGAATGACGTGTCCGCCTGAATGATGCGTCCGCGTGACATGCGCGATCTGCATAATCTGCAGAATCGCTGGGGGTGATTTCAGGCCTTATTTTGACCCAGTTTTTGGCCCAGAAAAGCAAACTAGAGCCAGAGAACATGCAGATAGTTTTAGTTTTTAGATAGATTTAGTTTTTAGATCTAGTTTTCCTCTCCTCTAGGTTTTCTCTCTACACATTGATAGTTTTTAGGATTTGTTATTTTTCATTGTTTTTGCATTGGGATATTGAGAAGAGTTATTGCCTCATCAAGACTTTGACATTCTAGTTCGTTCTCTTTACTTGTCTCTTACTCTTCCATGTTCCTTAATTTCCTTAATTTTACTATGGGATTATTTTAGCATTTATTAATACAAGAATCACTTTTATTTTTAATTAATCTTTTGATTATTATTTATCATGTCTTTCTTTAATTCCCTTTCTTATCTTATGAATTTTACATTTACAATGAGCGAGTAGTTCCCTAACTTGATGGGGAGTTGATTGAAAGGAACCCTTGAGTTGGAATGCTCAAGAGAAATATTGTAATTGGGTTTATTGTTGGATTGCTCTCTAGTCATTAACACCAATCCTCCCAAGAGCGGATTAGAACTTGTGGATAGATACAGCATTCTAACTCGTTTGACTTTCCCTTACTTAGTAAGGGGCAACTAAACATAATAACCCTCAATTGTCAATTAATCTTGAGAGTACTCCAACAAGAATAGAGCTTCCAGCTAATCAACTCCCAGTCAAGGCTTTTATTTAAATTTATATAAATTCTCTAATTTAATTTTCTGCCATTCAACTCAAACCTTTTTGAAAACATTTGATTGATAAAATAGCACACTTTTCTGCAACTCGTTGGGAGACGACCTGGGATTCATACTCCCAGTATTTTAATTTTAATTTCTGTGACACCCTTCTAAATTGATAAGCGGATTTCTGGTTGGTTGAGAACTATACTTGCAACGCATATTTTATAATCATTCTTAACTCGCCAATTTCTGCCCACATCAATTTTTGGCGCCGTTGCCGGGGAGTTGCAATAGAGTGCTAAAGTTATTAATTGGAATTTATTTATTTGTATTTTATTCTTGCTACTATGAGCTCCTTGTTTCTTTCGTTAGATGACACGTTCACTTCCTGACCCAAGCTTGTTAGTATTCGATCCTGAGATTGAAAGAACTATTTCACGAATAAGGCAAGCTCGGCGTCGGTTAGTCTTCTCTGAGGGCGGATCTGAAACGTCACTTAAGAAAGAAACCAGCCCCCGTTCTACTGATTTGGTTGTTTTACGTGCAGGTAACATGGCAGCAGCCAGGAGAGTTACTATCCAGGAGGCTGGAGCCCCTGATTTTACAATGCAACCATTTCAAGCGCATCACCCAGCGGTGGCTACAGACTTTGAAATAAAGACCGCACTACTCAATTTGATGCCCAAGTTTCATGGCTTACCTGCTCAAGAGCCTATCAAGCACCTGAGAGATTTTTAGGCAGCCTGTTCTACTGTCAGGCATGATGGTGCAGATGAAACTTTGATTTTACTGAAAGCTTTCCCGTTTTCTCTTGAGGGGAAGGCAAGAGAGTGGTACTACACTCAATCAGCAGAAATTGTATCCAACTGGGATACACTGAGAAGAGAATTCTTGGAAAAGTTCTTTCCAACTGAAGTTACTGATAAACTGAGGAAAGATATTTCCATGATTGTTCAGGATGATTCTGAAACTCTCTATGAGTACTGGAAGTGCTTCAATAATCTTCTGGAAGCTTGCCCCCACCATATGATTACTCGGCTATGTCACACAGGGCATGAGGCCCCAAGATAAGACCACATTGGAAAGTGCTAGCAATGGGTCTATGAAAAAGTACAAGACCACTGATAAGGCATGGCAATTGATCAGTGACTTAGTTAAATCTACTAGGAATCACAGGCAGAAACAAGGCCGTGCAAAAGCCGTTGCAGAAGTATCCTCTAGCAGAGAGACTGCTGCTTTAACTCAGAGTATCTATGAAATGACCAACTTGCTGAAGCAGATGCAATTGAACCAACAACAAGTTCAGCAAGCTCAACCTTCTCCACCACAGCAAAACCAACAATTAGTCCCACAAAGAGTTTACGGAATCTGTGCTGATTACAGCCATTATACTGACGAATGTCCGCAGCTCCAGCAGGAAGAGAACACCGTGGCAGCCACACATAACTTCTACGACCGCCCCAACCAAGGGTACAATCAAAGTGGCAATTACAACCATGGATGGCAAGATAATTCTAACCAGAATTGGAGGGACAACAACAACAGAGGAGGCAGAGATAATCAGGGGAATCAGAGGTGGAATAATAACCACAACAGGCAGCAGAATCAGAATCAGCCTTACAGAGGACCTCACCTAAGGCAATCCCAAGGACCACAGAATACCCTACAGCAGACCTCTCAAATTACTTATCCTTCTTCATCTGCCAATGATGACTTACTACAATCTATTGATCGGAGACAGCAGACCATGGAAAACAACATTAATGCCACTCTGAATGGTCTAAACGCTATTTTGCAAGCTCTTGTCTCATAGATTGGTTCAATGAATAACTCCAATAATTAACCTTTGAGCTCCAGTGGGATTCCCTCTCAACCATTACCCAATCCTAAGGGTGGTATTAATGCCATCACCCTAAGGTCTGGAACCACACTACAGGAGAGGAACTAGGAGGAGCCAAGCTCACCAGAACATGCCTCAGCTGAAGAGGTAGTGGAAATAGAAGATGTTGAAGAGGAAGAAGACATACAGGACATAGCTGAAAAAGAAGAAGCTCGACCACAGGAAGAAGCATCAAAAGGCGCAGACACTGCAAAAGACACCACTCCTATTCCATTTCCACAACTTGCAAGGAAGCCCAGGAAGCAACTGGAACCTGATCCAAAAATGGTAGAGATATTCAAAAAGGTTGAGGTAACTATTCCTCTATTTGATGTTATTCAACAGGCACCTAAGTATGAAAAGTTTCTAAAAGATTTATGTATACATAAAGGCAAAATTAATTAATTAGAAACTATTCCTTTAGAAAGTTCCATATCTGCTTTAATGGGAGGTTTACCTGAAAAATGTAGTGACCCAGGTCCTTGTATAGTTAATTGTACTATTGGTGGTGTGATGATTTCTGATTGCATGTGTGATTTAGGAGCATGTGTAAGTATAATTCCTTTGTCTATATATGATATTTTGAGGCTCCCTCCCTTAAAAAGGTCGACAGCTCATTTTGTGTTAGCAGATAAAAGCATTATCACAATGGCTGGAGTTGCTGAAGATGTATTAGTGGGCATTAAGGGGCTCACATTTCCCATTGATTTTTATATCCTGGAGATGTCCCAGAATGCCTCAGATAAGCCATCATCAATCCTACTCGGAAGGCCATTCCTGAAGACCTCAAAGTTTAAATTAGATGCTTTTTCAGGAACATACTCTTTTGAAATAGATGGCCGAGTAGTGATTTTCAATCTGAACAGAGTTATGAAGCACCCACCGGAGGATCACTCTATCCTCAAGTGTGACATTATAGATGAAACAGTGGATGAAGTCCATCAGGAGGAATTTGAAGAGAAGCACACAGGACAAGGTCCAAGTGTGGGGACATTCTCAGAGGACAATGATAGTGCTCTACCACTGTTACCAGCTCCAGACAACCCAGAGCCTGACCATGATCAGAAGTTAGAATTAAAACCCCTTCCTCCACACCTCAAATATGCTTACCTGGAAGATGGGCAGAGGTTTCCAGTTATCATTGCAAGGGAACTTACTTCTCAACAAGAAGAGCAGTTACTCAGTATGCTGAGGAGGCACAAGAAGGCAATTGGGTGGAGTTTGGCAGACATAGTAGGCATAAACCCTCAAGTCTGTGAGCATCAAATATTTTTGGAAGAGGGAGCAAGACCTGTCCGTCAACCCCAAAGAAGACTGAACCCCACTATCCTAGAGGTTGTTAAAAAGGAAGTGACCAGACTACTAGAGACAGATATCATCTATCCCATCTCAGACAGTGAATGGGTAAGCCCAGTACAAGTGGTGCCAAAGAAGTCTGGAGTCACTGCAGTGAAGAATGAGCATGGAGAGCTCCTGACAACCAGAGTTCAGAACGCCTGGAGGGTCTACATTGACTACAGATGCCTCAACCAAGCAACCCGTAAGGATCACTATCCTCTTCCATTCATTGATCAAATGCTGGATTGCCTATCAGGTAAATCGCATTATTGTTTTTTAGATGGTTACACAGGTTATTTCCAGATTCATATAGCTCCTGAGGATCAGGAAAAAACCACTTTTACATGTCCTTTTGGGACTTATGCTTACAAGAGAATGCCCTTTGGCTTGTGCAATGCACCAGCTACTTTCCAGAGGTGCATGATGAGTCTTTTCTCTGATCTTATTGAGGACTGTATGGAGGTTTTTATGGATGATTTTAGTGTTTATGGCGATCCCTTTAGCCTTTGCTTAAATGGATTATCTAGAGTATTAGATAGATGTGTCAGTACAAACCTGGTATTAAATTTTGAAAAATGTCACTTTATGGTTAAACAAGGGATTGTACTAGGACATGTTGTGTCTAATACTGGCATTTCTGTAGATCCAGCAAAGGTGGATGTTATTTCTAGTTTACCTTACCCCTCTTCTGTGAGGGAGGTCCGTTCTTTCCTTCGCCATGCAGGTTTTTACAGAAGGTTCATTTAGGACTTCAGTAAGGTAGCACTTCCCCTATCCAGATTACTGCAGAAAGATATTGAGTTCGAGTTCAGTGAAAATTGCAAACAAGCGTTTGATAAGCTGAAGACCGCCCTGACTCAAGCTCCAATTGTGAGAGGACCAGACTGGAGCCAACCATTTGAAATAATGTGTGATGCTTCCAACCATGCCGTAGGAGCAGCACTGGCTCAGCGTGAAGGTAAGGATCCTTTTGTTATTGCTTACGCGTCTAAAACTTTAGATGCCGCTCAGTCGAATTACACTACTACTGAGAAAGAGCTTCTTGCTATTATTTTTGCTCTGGATAAATTTCGAGCCTATTTACTTGGTACTAAAGTAGTAGTGTATTCAGACCACGCAGCTCTAAAGTATTTATTAGCTAAAAAAGAGTCCAAACCAAGGCTTATATGTTGGATACTGCTATTACAAGAATTTGATTTGGAAATTAAGGACAGGAGTGGTAACCAGAATTTAGTGGCAGACCACTTGAGTCGCCTTAAGCACATTACAGATGACTCCACTCCTATAGCTAATAATTTCCCATTTGATAACCTGCAAGCAGTATATGAGATAGTCTCTTGGTATGCACCTGTAGCTAATTATCTAGTTAGCCGCACCTTCCCTCCGAACTTTTCTAAGCATCAAAGAGGCAAGCTGAAAAGCGAGTCTAAATATTATATATGGGATGACCCATATTTATGGAGATGTGGCGCTGACCAGGTAATTAGACGGTGTGTGCCTCAATCAGAATTCCAGTCCATCTTAGAGGTCTGTCACTCATCTGAGAGTGGAGGACATTTTGGCCCTCAAAGAACCGCTAGAAAAATCTTAGACTGTGGATTTTGGTGGCCTACTCTTTTTAAGGACGCTGCTGAATTTTGTAGATCTTGTTTTCCATGCCAGAAATTTGGTAATATATCCAGGAGGGATGAGATGCCTCAACAAATTATGCTTTTCTGTGAAATTTTTTATGTTTGGGACATTGATTTCATGGGTCCATTTCCAAATTCTATGGTTATTTCTATATATTGTTAGCTGTGGATTACGTTTCCAAATGGGTGGAAGCAATTCCTACCCGCAATGATGATGCTAACACTGTTGTTTCCTTTGTGAGAAACCATATTATTTGTCGCTTTGGATCACCACGAGCAATTGTGAGCGATCAAGGCACCCATTTTTGTAACAGGAGACTAACAGGACTAATGAAGAAGCATGTAAGTTGCAACAGCCTACCATCCTCAGACTAATGGGCAAGTCGAGGTGTCAAATAGAGAGATAAAGCGTATCTTGCAGAAGATAGTCAAACCTTATAGAAGAGACTGGAGTACCAGGCTACAAGATGCACTCTGGGCATACAGAACAGCATACAAAACACCCATTGGGATGAGTCCTTTCCGCCTAGTTTATGGAAAAGCTTGTCATCTCCCTGTTGAAGTAGAGCACAAAGACTTTTGGGCAGTAAAGGAATGCAACATGGGAATTGAAAATGCCGGAGCTGAAAGGAAGTTGCAACTGCAGGAACTAGAGAGCCTTCGCCTAGAAGCTTATGAGAACTCAAGACTGTACAAGGAGAAGATGAAGGCTATACATGATCAGCACATCAAGAGGAAAGAGTTCCAACCTGGGGACTTAGTCCTCCTTTACAAGTCTCGACTGAGGCTCATGCTAGGCAAGTTGAGATCAAGATGGGAAGGTCCATACAGAGTAGAGAAGCTAGAACCGTACGGAGTTTATCACCTAAGCCATCCTTCAAACTCTGAACTTATCGACGCGGCCGCACGAATTGGAAACTGCACAAGTAACGAGGAAGCGTGGATGACGTGCCCGCGTGGCAAAGCGAAACGCCGAATGACGCATCCGCCTGAATGACCCCGCGTGACATGCGCGATCTGCATAATCTGCAGAATCGCTGGGGGCAATTTCGGGCCTTATTTTAACCCAGTTTTCGGCCCAGAAAAGCAGACTAGAGCCAGAGAACATGCAGAAACCAAAGACAACATTCATTCCACAGATAGTTTTAGTTTTTAGATCTAGTTTTCCTCTCCTCTAGGTTTTCTCTCTACACATTGATAGTTTTTAGGATTTGTTATTTTTCATTGAGAAGAGTTATTACCTCATCAAGACTTCGACATTCTAGTTCGTTCACTTTACTTATCTCTTACTCTTCCATGTTCCTTAATTTACTTAATTTTACTATTGGATTATTTTAGCATTTATTAATACAAGAATCACTTTTATTTTTAATTAATCTTTTGATTATTATTTATCATGTCTTTCTTTAATTCCCTTTCTTATGTTATGAATTTTACATTTACAATGAGCGAGTAGTTCCCTAACTTGATGGAGAGTTGATTGAAAGGAACCCTTAAGTTGGGATGCTCAAGAGAAATATTGTAATTGGGTTTATTGTTGGATTTCTCTCTAGTCATTAACACCAATCCTCCCAAGAGCGGATTGGAACTTGTGGATAGATACAGCATTCCAACTCGTTTGACTTTCCCTTACTTAGTAAGGGGCAACTAAACATAATAACCCTCAATTGTCAATTAATCTTGAGAGTACTCCAACAAGAATAGGGCTTTCAGCTAATCAACTCCCAGTCAAGGCTTTTATTTAAATTTATATAAATTCTCTAATTTAATTTTCTGCCATTCAACTTAAACCTTTTTGAAAACATCTGATTAATAAAATAGCACACTTTTCTGCAACTCGTTGGTAGACGACCTGGGATTCATACTCCCAGTATTTTAATTTTAATTTCTGTGACACCCTTCAAAATTGATAAGCGGATTTCTGGTTGGTTGAGAACTATACTTGCAACACATATTTTATAATCATTCTTAACTCGCCAATTTCCGCCCACATCAGTAAGTTTCAAAGTTGTCCCTAACGTTTCAATCGTTCTATTTAAGTCCCTAACGTTTCAAAACTGAGTTAATGTTGTCCTGCCATTAGAGATCCGTTAACAGAATCTACAGCGGGATAAAATTGAGACAATTTTGAAATGTTAGGAACTTAAATAGAATGAAAACATTGGGGACAAAAATGATACATAGAAATAAATTTTAATTTTATTCTTCAATAATATCAATTTTTTACTATACATAGTATTCAATTATTTTTTAATCACATCTAAATAAATTACACTTAATCATATTTCTTTCATTTTAAATAAATTATTTTTTTTATAATTTTACTCTTAAAAATTTTTAGTTATCATAAAATGTTTATAAAATGACTAGTATATAAATTTGGAGAAAAGAAAAAAATAATATATATAAAATAAAATATAAATTATACATTTTGTCTCTAATGTTTTAAAATTCTTTAAAATTATAAAAAAATAAATTTATTTAAAATGAAAGTAATGTGATTAAGTGTAATTTATTTATATGCAATTAAAAAACGTTCTGTGTAGCACTGGAAAACATTCTGCGGTCGTACCACTATTTATCTGACTGTCTCAATACAGCAGATGAGCATACAAATAATTCTGGAGTTGCCTTAATGCAACAAATGAATAAGCAAACATCTCTTGGGTTGCCTCAAGCAACAAATGTACATAAAACAAATATCTCTTTATTGTATTACTCTTTCCTTTGTATCCATATTACTCTTTTTTTCTTTATCTCTTTACTTTACTCTACTTACTCTGTTCTCTGTGTTACTTTATTCTGCTATGATGTCTCTGCTTAACGTATGTATTTTAAAGCTTATGTAAATTTCGGTATGAATAGTTAGCCTGTCCCAAGTATAGGTTCATTAAGTCTATACTGAAACAGTTTAACTTTTCATATAATACATAACCCTAGTCGCAACTCAAGGACTAACTATGTTGCCCTAGTTCGTTCCCTACTTTCTGTCTATTTTTCTGTCATTAAAACTTTACAAACTTTTTCTTTGGTTTTTATCTTTTCTTTAACTTTCTATCTTTCATTTATCTTTGCCTCACTAACATGTTGTTACCACTCCCTAAGTATTTTATGAAGGTAATTACGAGATTCTGCGCTTAAAGTTGTCTTTCTAAAGTTTTTACAGAAAACTGCCTTTTCCGCATTATTTTATTATTTTTATTAAAATATTCTTTTTAATTAAATATTATTATTTAATATTTTATTATTATTTATTATTTTATCATTAAATTTTCAAAAATTACCCTACTTTAACTTTTAACCTTTAAAATTCACTTTTTACCACCCGTAACTTTTAATATTTCTACTTTAACTACCCCAACTTTTAAAAATTACCAAATAACCCCTCAAACACCAAAATAATTACAACCTTGTCCTTTTTAAGATCTAATAGTTGTTCTTCAATGTTCGTCATCACACTTAAAGTGTTCTTCATGTTCTTCATAAATTTTTCAGATTCTTTCTCTATTTTTACCCGTTTTTCAATCTTTTCAGCAACCGATTTTTACTATAATTCATAATAATTTAGCAGCCACGAAAATCCCATATTTTCTACATGATTTTAACACAAATTAAACTCCAATTTAAGGTCTAGGGTTTCGGTTTCCAGCTGCACCCAAGAACACAAATTCATAGCTCGAATTTCATGAAATTTCATCAAAATTTCACCAAATTTTCACCAAGAATCAATCATGAATGCAACCAATTTTTAGCACAGACAAACCATACAATATTCACACAGTGCACTTGCCGATGTTTTACTGTTTGTAAAATACGCTTCAAGTTTTTGGCATCGTTGCCGAGATTAATCGTGGTTAACAAACTACCAATCAATTGATTACCTAGATTAGAACTTTTTACTTTTTGTTTATTTACTGTTTTTGTTTTATTTCCCCCCAGGAATTTTATTCACACTGTGAAGGGAGTTCCAATTTGATTTCCTTGTTGTCTTTGTCTATGCAGAATAACAGGGAGAAAGAACCTCTTCAATATGATCCTAAGATCGAAAGAACTATTTGGCGACAAAGAAAACAAGCTAGAAATTAAAAAGTTGAAGAAGAGATTGAAGAAGTGGTTGAAGAAGAATCTAAGAAAAACATGGAAGAGAATAACAGCTAATGCTCTTCCACCTAGGAGGACTCATGGATCTTTCACTACTCCTAATCCAGGGAGTTGTGGAAGTAGCATTGAACACCTACTATTAATGCTAACAATTTTGAACTGAACCCGCAGCTTGTTACATTGCTGCAACAAAATTGTCAGTTTAGTGGGAGCCCACAAGAAGATCTAAATTTGTTTATCTCTAATTTTTTGCAAATTTGTGACACTGTCAAGACAAATGGCGTCCCGGCTGAGGTTTACCGATTATTGCTCTTCCCTTTGCTATAAGGGATCGTGCTAAGCAGTGGCAGGATAATCAGCACAAGGAGAGCATAGCCACATGGGAGGACATGGTCACTAAGTTCCTAAACAAGTTCTTCCCACCTCATAGGTTGACTAAGCTCAGAACCAACATTCAAACCTTCAGACAACATGAAGGAGAGTCCCTCTATGAAGCTTGGGAGAGGTACAAAGAGATTCTTAGGAAGTGCCCTCCATATATGTTTACAGATTGGGTCTAACTCCAGATATTCTATGATGGGATCACCTCCGCCTCTCGGGTTTCTTCGGATAATTCCAGATAATGCTTACACGACCAATGGCTTGCGTACGCGGGAACCCTTTTCTGTTTCGAAGATTCGCATACGCAGATGATGCTCACGTACCCGGCAATCTAATTTTTACACTCATGCGTACACGAGACCTCTGTTTTACTGAAAATTTGATTTTTGTGTTTTTGAGCACTCTTCTGGCTTTCTAAACCTCTATAACTACTGTTTAGGATTTCCTTGCTAGTATTTAGACTTTGGGTCAAGGGTGAGTAGTTTGAGTGGGCTTAGTTGGATATTTTTCTATTAGGAGATTAGAGACGATGACTTAGGCTTGGGAAATTCTATGGATTGGCAGAGTGCCAATTTGATAATGAATTGAGGAAAATGAAAGATTGAGACTATTGAAATTGATGAAAAGAAAGATATTGATTTGCGATATATGAGAAGTGATCACTGAGACGGAATACTATATTACCGTTGTGTTATGATTGGTAAGTCGTTATGCGCTAAGCAAGGACGATGGTTAATCCGCTTGTCGAGGTTGCGACATTGGCATAAGGATGGTGGTTAATCCTGCCTACATTCAGATGTGAGTCTGAGGTGGGAAGAACTTGTTTAGGAACTTAGTAACCAAGCCCTCCCATGTCGCTATGCTCTCTTTGCGCTAATTATCTAGCCACTGCTTAGCACAGTCTCTCACAGCAAAAGGAAATAGCAATAGTCGGTAAACTTTAGTCGGGACACCATTTGTCTTGACCGTGTCACAAATTTGCAGGAAATTAGAGATAAATAGATTCGGATCTTCCTGCAGACTCCCACTGAACTGACAATTTTGTTGAACCAATGTGACAAGCTACGGCTTTAGTTCAAAGTTGTTGGCATTAACTGTGGGTGTTACAATGCTACTTCCATAACTTTGTGGATCAAGATTTGTGAAAGAGCCAAGAGTCCTCTGATAAACCCCAACTTTGTGGTTTATCTTGTGTTAAATTCAGGGGATTTTATCAACTTATCTCACATTTCTTCAATGAAATAGCATGGTATCAATATATAATAGTTTATACTTTTCTTCTAGAATCATTGCCTAAAACTGGCGTTGAACGTCCACATCTGGAGTTCAACGCCCAAAGAGGAGCAAGCCCAGTGTTGAACGCCCAAAGGTGGCGTTCAATGCCAGGCAAGGAGCAAAAGGTAGCGAGCTCACCCCCTAATGGGCATTCAACACCCACTTCCCAAGTTGGATGCTAAGCTTGGACCGAAGCACACAACCAAAGTGGGCCCAAAGTGGATTTTAGCACTCCTTAGCTTATCTAGTCTTACCTTTGTACCTTTTAATTTAAATTAACATCTTTTAGGGTTAGTATTTTACTATTTAAAAAGGAGATCACTTAGGATTAGAGGGGGATTCACAGACAGATCTTCTGAATATAATTTTGTTTTATGTAAAGTTATGAGAAACTAAACCTCCTAGGTTAAGGTTAGGAGCTCTGCTTATCTCTATGGATTAATATCATTACTATTATATTCTAATATATTTTTGATTTAGTTCTAAGGTGTGTTTTCATTTTTCATCCAAATGAGACTAGGTACGTCCCTTTTTCTGCATGAGTTCATGTGATACTGGAAAAGGTCACTTCAGCTACAGCTTGAAAACACTCCTCCTAAATCGAAATTATCTGGGCAAATTGGGATATGTGATATATAATCTCGTTAGTTTTGCGTAATTGAGGTTTTTGTGGTGCTAAACTAGTTTTCTGAACTTCACCCTCTGATTCGAAGGATCTGACCTTGTTTGTGGCATTTTGAGTAGGATCGGAGGAGTTTAATTCACTAAACGGACAGGTTTTAATTAATCACTTACAATTTTCCATAGAATGAATCATGCATTGCTAAAATAGTTGGTAAAAAATATTAATCCGAAAAGGTAAATATCTCTAAGACCTTAATTGCTTTCTCATTATCATTTCTACACCAATTTCTTACAGCTTTCTTTACTTTCTTGTTTCATCCACCTACAATAACAACAACTCTTTCTCTATTTCGCCTGACTAAGATCTGCAGGATAATCATTGCTTGCTCAATCTAACAATCCTTGTGGGATCGACCCTCACTCACCTGAGGTATTACTTGGATGACCTAGTGCACATGCCGGTGAAGTTGTGCGAGTTCAATTTTTGCGCACCAAGTTTTTGGCGCCGTTGCCAGGGATTGTTCGAGATTGACAACTACCGGTTGTCTTGTTGCTTAGATCATGTACTTTTTACCAGTTTTTCTTTTAATTGTGTTTCTTGTTAAAAATTTTCAAACCATCTTTATTTATTTTCTTAAAATTTTTTAAAAATTCATCTTTAGTCATCTTTCGTCGAATATTGTGTGAAAATTTTAAGTTTAGTATTTCTCAGTAGTTTTGGTCAATTATTTTTCCTTCTCTTGATTTTCATAAATTGTTCTTGTTTGCTTTCTTCAACTTTTTCTAGCTTGTTTACTTTCTTTTTGTTCGAAATTTTTTTGGTGTTTTCCCCTATTTAATTTTAAAAATTTTTAAGTTTGGTGTCTTTTAGTGTTTGATACGTGGTCAGGAGGGCATTTTTGTCATCTTAGAGCTAAGGGACGGAATGATAATCTTGTCATATTCAAGGATCTGAATTCTAGAAGAATTGTGCCATGCCAGTCTTGGACATCTAGAAGACCAAGAATCTGTCTCAAAAACAGTGGTGCTGAAAGGGCAACAATTCATAAGGCCCATTAGGCTAAGGCAAGACAACAAGAAGCCCAATAAAGCTTTTCAAATCCAATGGGAGGCATAATTTATTATTAATTTTTGAATTTTTTAGACATTTATGTTAGTTTGTTTTGTTGTTAGAGTTTGTTGGAAGGTTTGATTTACTTTTGATTTGCTTAGTAGTAATTTTAGAGATTTTAAATTTAAATCAAATCTGATCTAATCTAATAAGATCAAATCTGATTTAAATTTGTTATCATATCTTTAGGATTTTAAAATTTAAATCAAATCTAATCTAATCTAATAAGATCAAATCTGATTTAAATTAGTTATCTTATCTTTAGGAGATTTAAATTAAATTATCTTATCTTATCTTTTAGTTAGTTTATTAGGTGCCTATTTAAACACCTTTTGGTGAGATAATTTACATAACTTTGATGAATAAATTTCCGTTGCTTTTAAGCACGTTTTTTTGGTATGATTAAGTGAGGTGGGTGATTTGCTTCGCTTGTTGCATGGAGAAGATTGAGTGATTCAATTTTTATCCCTCTGATCTACGTTGTCAAGGACAAGTTCATTGAAGGTCTAGTAGGGAATCCTTTCCGATGAGCTGGGTTGCTAAGAACAGGTATCTTAGAGGTCTACTAGGAAAGCCTTTATCTATCTTTTATGTTTCCGTTGTGTCTCTTTATGCCAATAAATTCCTCTTCTTGATGCCATTCTTTTCTTGTCTCTTTTTATTGAATAATCCTTATCTATTATGATATAACGCCTAATCCCCAATATAATTCCTATCTTTTAACCCAATCAATTTCCTTATCATCTGGTATCAGTTACAGGTTGTAGGTAAATTCTTATTTATCTGCACATTCCATGGGTCTTGTTTAGTCTCTTTATTTATTTTTTTTCTTCTTTTTCTTTAATTTTTATAAATTTACGTTAGAGTCCCAAAAAAAAAAAAGAAACAAAAAAAAAAAAACGAAAAAAAATTATTTATTTATTTTGGTTTTGCAATTATTCTATCTTAAGTCAGCGTCTGCAACAAAAAGATCGCAAAAAAAATTTTAATTATGAAAAAAATTATGAGGAACCAGCTTGTACCTTCATCATACCACAATGAATTTTTTGGAAGATTTTGTAAGTTGCAACAAGGTTCACAATCAGTGATGGAGTACCACAAGGAGTTTTTATATTTCATGGACAAGGCTAATATTAAAAGGAGTCTTGAGGTTCTTATGAAACGATTTTTGTTTGGATTATGTGAAGAACTTACAAATAAAGTCCAACGTTACCATTATACAACCATGGAGGATTTGGTCAAATTGGCCATTAACTGGGAGCAGGTGCAACAAATGATAGATCGCCATACGAAGAGGATTTCTTCTACACCTATCTTTTATTCTTCTTCAAAGCCAGAGATGGAAGAATTTGTTGAGTATGCTGTAGAAGGTGATGTGTCCTTGGAAGACTAAAAAGTGCAGACTTTCTCAACTGGGTTCTTGGCATGTGAGGAATTTAAAAATCCAGAGAGAAAAGAAATAGAGAAAGAAAGTGAGTGTTTGAGTGAAAAGGATCAATGTTTAATTGAAAGTGAGAGTTTTGAGAGAAAATATGAGAATAGTGAGAGAGATGAGTCAATGAGTGACAAAGAAACTGAGAGCAATAAACACACTTGTGAGAGAGATCTAGAAAGTTCTAGCTTAGATAAGAGTGCATTAGTATCATTGAATTTCATGGAATCCTTAGTTTCTCATACATCTAACCATGAAATTCCTAGTGTTTTTATATCAACTTTCCCAACCTTTGTAGATTTACTGATCAATTATGGAGGCATTAATATGGATGAAAAGAAAGGAAGACAAATTGCACACTTTGGACAAGATGGTGAACATATGGTTAGAAAGATTGAACTGGTACACATGAAGGACATAGCCACAATTCAGTGGGTAGAGAAGAGTCATCAAACCATGGTATTTAAATCCGAAGATTGGGCTTGGATTCCTTGGAGGGACGAAGAGCATATCGTTCAAGATTCGAGGATGAATCTTTTTTAAGAGGGAGAGAATGATACGTGGTCAGGAGGGTATTTTCGTCATCTTAGAGCTAAGGGACGGAATGATAATCTTGTCATATTCAAGGATCTGAATTCTAGAAGAATTGTGCCATGCCAGTCTTGGACATCTAGAAGACCAAGAATCCATCTCAAAAATAGTGGTGCTGAAAGGACAATAATTCTTAAGGCCCATTGGGCTAAGGCAAGACAACAAGAAGCCCAATAAAACTTTTCAAATCCAATGGGAGGCATAATTTATTATTAATTTTCAAATTATTTAGATATTTATGTTGGATTTGTTTTGTTGTTAGAGTTTGTTGGAAGGTTTTGATTTACTTTTGATTTGCTTAGTAGTATTTTTAGGGATTTTAAATTTAAATCAAATATGATCTAATCTAATAAGATCAAATCTGATTTAAATTAGTTATCATATCTTTAGGATTTTAAAATTTAAATTAAATCTGATCTAATCCAATAAGATCAAATCTGATTTAAATTAGTTATCTTATCTTTAGGAGATTTAAATTAAGTTATCTTATCTTATCTTTTAGTTAGTTTGTTAGGTGCCTATTTAAACACCTTTGGTGAGACAATTTACATAACTTTGATGAATAAATTTCCGTTGCTTTTAAGCACATTTTTTTTCGTGTGATTAAGTGAGGTGAGTGATTTTTTTCGCTTGTTGCATGGAGAAGATTGAGTGATTCAATTTTCATCCCTCTTATCTAAGTTGTCAAGGACAAGTTCTTTGAAGGTCTAGTAGGGAATCCTTTCCGGTGACCTGGGTTACTAAGAATAGGTATCTTAGAGGTCTAGTAGGAAAACCTTTATCTATCTTTTATGTTTCCGCTATGTCTCTTTATGCTAATAAATTCCTCTTCTTGATGCCATTCTTTTCTTGTCCCTTTTTATTGAATAATCCTTATCTATTGTGATATAACCCCTAATCCCCAATATAATTCCTATTTTTTAGCCCAATCAATTTCCTTATCAGTGTTTCTCTCTCTATTTTTTTCGAAATCAATGCCATTTGATTTCAAAAATTTTAAGTTTGGTGTTATCTTTTTCTTTCTTTTTGAATTGCATTATTTTTTTTCTTGTTAATTGGCTACTTTATTTTATTTTATCTTCTTTTAGGATACCTCACGGGGAGCTCTCTATACTCTGACATAGAGACTCCCACTTTTTTTTGTTTCTTGTCTGATCAGGAACACTAAAATCACTATGGATCTAGATAAAGGTGCATAAGCCAGGAAAATCTTGGGGTCATATACAGCTCCCACCCCCGACTTCTATGGAAGGAGCATTAGGGTGCCCCCCATAGGAGCGGACAATTTTGAGCTCAACCCAAAATTGATCACAATAGTGCAGAAAAACTGTCATTTTTATGGACGCCCCCAAGAAACCCTGACCAAATTCATCTCTGACTTCTTGCAAATCTGTGACACTATAAGGACTAATGGAGTGGATCCTGAAGTTTACAAGTTGTTGCTCTTTTTGTTTGCTGTGAGGGATCATTCTAAGGACTGGTTGAATGATCAACCTAAAGAAAGCCTAAACACCTGGAGTAAGGTGGCCAGCAAGTTCCTGAACAGATATTTCCCCCAAGAAATTTGACAAAACTACAGAAGGATATTCAAGCCTTCAAACAAGAGGAGGACAAGTTTCTCTATGATGCTTGGGGGAGTTACAAGGCAATGCTAAGGAAATTCCCCGTAGAGATGTTCACCCCTTGGATCAAGCTGGATATCTTCTATGACAGACTCCTTGAGACAACCCAAATGTCCCTGGATCATTCTGTAGGCGGCTCTTTACACATGATGAAAACACCTGAAGAAGCTCATGAGCTCATTGAAACAGTGGCTAACAACCAACACTTATACATAGCATAAAGACCCAAAGCAAGAAGGGAGCCTAAGGAGGAATCTGCCACAGACATAATCCTAGCTCAAAATAGGGCAATGGCTGAGCAGTTGGACCTTCTGACAAGACAATTAGAGAGCATGTAAGAATTCACAAGGAGCCAGCACAGCATAGTCCAAGAGACCCAAGCTTCTCTCCAGAGTTTGAAAACAGAGATGCGCCAAACATGTAACAACCCCGATTTTCGAGTACGTGAGATCTTTTCCAAAGGTACGGATTTCTCCAGAAGATCAGTAAAGGGAACACCTCTAATGTATCATCAAGCATCTCAATCCTCATTGTCATTATGTCATCTTTAAGCTAGAACCTCTTTTGGGGCAGCTCGATAACGTAATCACGAAGAACCTAGTTTTTGAACCGTATCGATTGGGAGTTTTGATTCTGATTTTCGTAAGTAGTCTCAGTTTGACGAACCGGACTCGATTAATGAGAGAAGAGAGATAATAGTATAATACTATCATTATATTAGTATTAGAAGCTACTTGAATGATATTATAAAGTTACCTGGTCTATTTTAGTTGAAAACAGAAAATCGGTTTAACCAGGTTCATAGTTTACTGGTGCAGCTTAGCACCAGCACTCTCTGATGACTTTAGCAATGCTAAGCCCTCATCATACATGTTCTATTCTCATAATAAATATGTTACTAGTTTCATTTATGCTAGGAGCTCAGAAAAGAATTTTTAGAGATGTTTTTACAAATGTTTTGATATATCTAGTTTTAGTAGTTATACACCTGAGATATTTTAATATTATTTTAACCCATCTCCAAGCCAACCAATCACAACTCATCCTACACCCCCAAGACCCCCAAGGCTGGTTCATTTTCACCTTGTGGCCGAAAATAGGAAGAGAGAAAAAGAGAGAGAAAAGTTCTTAGCTCCAAATCTTCAAAGCTTGATTTCTACTGAACTAAAACTCAAATCAAAATCCCAATCCGACCAAAATGATCCTCTCTTCTTTCTCTACATAACCATATGACTTATCAAGGCTGGAATCAAAGTGAGTTGGCTGCACCATCTCCCTTTTGCTTCGGTTTCAAGGAAACATGCTTAAGCATGGGTTTTCTTGATGTTCTTCCTTAGGAATCATGCTTAACTTGACTTGAGGGCCAAGAAATGTTAAATTCCTGAAATTTTAAGATGAGAAATCCCTTCCTAACATGCTGAGTGAGATTCGGTAAGTTGAGAATTTGTGGATTTAAAGTTGTTCTTGATGTGATTTAGGAGGAAAAAGTGCTTAAGGACCACCTAAGAGTATAACCGAATTTGAAGCAGCAAAACCAGGTAGTGTTTGACGAAATTAATCTTAATTGATTGTATTTGAGTTGTGTGATTATGATATGGGGTTCAATTTGTGCTAAAATCATGTGGAAAAGATGGGGTTTTAGTGGCTGGGAATTTATTATGAATTTTAGTAAAAATCGGTTACTGAAAAGATTGAAAAACGGGTAAAAACAGAGAAAGAATCTGAAGAATTTACAAAGAACATGAAGAACATTGAAGAACACCTTTTAGATCTTAAAAAGGACAAGGTTGTAATTATTTTGGTGTTTGAGGGGTTATTTTGTAGTTTCTAAAAGTTAGGGTGGTTAAAGTAGAAATATTAAAAGTTACGGGTGGTAAAAAGTGAATTTTAAAGGTTAAAAGTTAAAAAGGGGTAATTTTCGAAAATTTAATAATAAAATAATAAATAATAATAATATTTAATTAAAAATAATATTTTAATAAAAACAATAAAATAATACGAAAAAGGCAATTTTTCGTAAAACCTTTACAAAGACAACTTTAAGCGCAGAATCTCATAATTACCTTCATAAAACACTTAGGGAGTGGTAATAACATGTTAGTGAGGCAAAGATAAAGGAAAGATAAAAAGTTAAAGAAAAGATAAATATCAAAGAAAAAGTCTGTAAAGTTTTAATGACAGAAATAAACATAGATTAGCGAATAAAATAGGAGCAACATAGTTAGTTCTTGAGTTGTGCCTAGGGTTAGGTATAATATAAAAAGTTAAACTGTTTCAGTATAGACTTAATGAACCTATACTTGGGACAGGCTAACTATTCATACCAAAATTTACATAAGCTTTAAATACATACGTTAAATAGAGAAACCAGAGCAGAGTAAAGAGACAAAGAGAAGAGAATAATCAGAGAAGAGTAGAGAGACAAAGAGAATAAGAGCAGAGAACCTATTGAAAGGTCATTTGTTGCTTGAGGCAACCCAAGAGATGCTTGTTAATTCATTTGTTGCATTAAGGCAACTCCAGAATTATTTGTATGTTCATCTGCTGCATTGAGGCAGTCAGATAAATAGTGGTACGACCACAGAACGTTTTCCAGTGCTACACAGCTATTGAGAGCTGTACCTGCAACTGATAACCTGTGATCACTTGCAGAGGATATTAGTTCATACACAGCTAGAATGCCGCACCTGTAAGGCAAGGATTGCTTACAGAGGATATGATTTCATACACGGATGGAATGCCGCAACCTATAAGGTAAAGTCTGCTTACAGAGGATATGACGCGTACATCAGTTAGTGAGAACTGTACCTATACTGACTGGAAAACCATACCCTTTTCAGCTACTTCGGGTTACGTCGGGAGCAGGTATAAACCGACAAATGAGCTCATTACCTGCACTAGGGCGAGACATGCATCATACTTGGTTGTGCATTTTCTCTGTTATGATTGTTGTATGAATGTATGCTTTCTTTGTTTGTATTCTATTCTCTGTGTTTGAGTTTTATTTTCTTGTATTCTTCTGTTTGTGTTCTACTTTCTGTTTTCTCTACTTCTATTTATTTGTATCTCCTATTTACTACTTCTCTGTATTTCTACTATTTGTCTGCTAAACAACACAGAATTAATGAATGTAACTAATAACCCCAACCCTACTAAGAACTCCCTAGTTCTTACCCCTTCTCTCTCCCTTCCCCCTTCAGATGGAAGCAGGAGTACCCTTCCGTAATTTACTGATGACCGTTTCGCAAAGAGGATTCCGCTCTAGGTAGTCTTCTAAGTATATGGTGAATCTCGTTCTCTTTTTTTATATGTATATACTGTGGAACCAGCCAACGTCAGCACCTCGTTCGTATGCACACTTTAGCCTAAATTCTGTCTACGAGACTCATGTTATGTGGCTACTTGATGGAGTGCCAGCGGGACGTCATATGGCAATGTATGATCGTGCAGAGGAGTAGTAGACGACCTTCCACCTTTTGATGACATTTGACCTGACTCGAGTTTTGAAGACCTAGAACGTATTTTTCCTCGCTTTAGTAGTTTAGAGGGACTAGGTGAGTATAGAGTCTAGGCTAGCCTGAGTTCCAACTTAGGGACTTCTTGAGCAGGTCAGGGCCTGGGATGTTGTATGTATATATATATATATATATATATATATATATATATATATATATATATATATATATATATATATATATATATATATATATATATATATATATATATATGTATGTATATAGTTATTATCTAGCTATATCTAGGGGTGTTCTAACTAAAGAACTTTACTCTAATAAAGGCTGGATAACTGAATGTTGTTAATTGTTTGAGATGTATATAAGTGTGGTTGTTTATAACTGTTGTATCTATTATTATTTGGGAGTTGATTTGTGAATGATTCTGAACGTTAGACAAATGTTATAAAAAAAAGTACCTCGTAAAATAACTACGCTTTTAACAATGAATCAGACTCATATAATAAATAATAGGTAATAATTAGGAGAACAAGTTGGTAGCGTTCAGTTTCCGATATGATCTAGACATACTAAAAATTGGGTCGTTACAAGACAAATCAAGGAATTCCCCATTAGGTAACTGATGAATGCCAGGCAATTGAGCTACGGAGTGGCAGAACATTAACTACTCAATCTCAATGCAATATCACACCAAAAGAGGAATGCACAACACCTTAAACCCCTGATCCTGGCGTTCAACGCCCAGAAAGGATCAATGACCGGCTGTCACAGAAGCACCCAAAGATGTATTGGTAAAGATTCTCTTCAAGAAAACCGCGTTGTAAGTATAGCTCTACTAATAACAATCCTCGGGGGTCAAATTTAGAAAAGGGATTTGGTTGTCAAAAGTTCAACCCCAATAGAAATAACCGAAGTATTCAAACCTCGGGTCGTCTCACAAGGAATGGGCAATCATGTGCTTTGACATTGGTTAGAAATCCGGGGTTGTGAGTTATGAGCATGAAAATAAATGGGAATCTTAACAAACAAGTAATCTTAAAATGCAACAATTAATTCATTCAACTAAACAAAACATAAGCACTTTAAATGAATAAACAACATTCCACTTGATTCTATTGTGACCCAACAAGAAACTACAAATTGAGCAATTGGTTGAGAAAGTTGGTTTTCAAGTATGAATAATAAAGGTAACTCTTGGCTAGGCTCGGGAATTGGGATCACCATCCTTGTCTAACAACTATACATTGACAATTATAAGGAACCAAGCTCATTAAGTCTACTCTCAAGTCTTAAGTACGTGATATCTACTCCTAGACTTGAAGTACGTCAAATGGCCCTGATCACATCAACCCATAAGTCCCAACCTACCTACTAATTAGATTAGTAGTGGGTTGGCGTCAATGAGTATCAAATTGACCACCTAGGGCTCCCAAATCATCAAATCCATTAGACCCAATGACTCAAGTTTACCCAATTCCCTTGACTTAGGCCAAGAGTGAAAAAGAACTACTCCATAATCAAAGTAAACAATTCATCAAACACTTGGTAAGCACTAACAAAAGACATGTTCAAAGTAGCAATTAAATTGAGTTCTACAAATACCCACTAACAATTATCAACATGCAATCATCCAAACAATAAAGCTAAGCATAGAAATCATCAATGTAACATCAACAAGTCAAGATTCACAACATTCATGAAATGGGTATAAAATGAGAATTGACAAGAATTCATAAACTATCACAAGAAATAAGCACAATTGTAACAAGAAATTCAAATTGAACAATTAAGACTAGTAATTAACAAGATTCAAGTCACAAATCAACAAGGAAAGATCAAATTAAAACTATATCTAGAGAGGAACAAGGGTTTCTCCCTCTAGAATAACCAAAGAACCAAAAACTAACTAAAATTGTGTCCTAGTGTAAAATGAGTGATCCCCCATTTTCCCCTAGCATCCTTGGGTCTTTTTCCATGCAGAAGCAGCTTGAAATTGGGCCTGATGAGCCTCAGAAATCGCCAGGCACGATTTTCTTTAATGAGGTCATGTGCAGCCTTCCACGTGTGCGCGCCATGCGTGCGCGCGCGCCGATTGCTCTTGCGTTCTATGCGTGCGCGCCACATGCGCGTGCGCGTCGATAAGATTCTCCTGATTCGCGCGGATGCGTCCATCCTCGCGCGCCGCTTCCAGCCAATCCCATCCACGCGTGCGCATGGAGTGCGCGAGCGCGCGGATGCTGCTTTTCCAAAGATCTCAATTCTTCATGTTCCTCCCTTTTGTACATGCTTTCTCCCTCTCTTCTAAGTCATTCCTACCTATAATTCCTGAAATTAATCAACAAATACATCACGGCATCGAATGGCAATAGAAGATGATTAAAATATGGCAATTTTAAGGCAAAATAAGCATGTTTTACATCATAGAGCAATATTGGGAAGTGAACACAAAACCATGCATTTCTTGCGAATAAGTGTGAGAAATATTGATAAAATCTCCCAAAATAAGTATAAGATAAACCACAAAATTGGGGTTTATCAAATCTCCCCACACTTAAACCAAGCATGTCCTCATGCTTAAAATAAAAAGAAAAGACCAAGGATCATGGTGAGAAAGGGTTTATGAAATGCAAACTACCTAAGTGGATGCGTGCAACTAATGTAAAATCATCTATATACTTGGTCAAGAGTAAATCTATCCTTCAAGAATACATGTGAGCATATAGGTTGAAAATAGTATGAAATTCATGAATCCTACCAAATTGAATATCACTAAAGAGTGCATATGACTTGCTGAACGAACGCTTGTGAAAGCCAGGAACAAGCATTGAGCATCGAACCCTCACTGGAAGTGTATCCACTCTACCCGCTCAAGTGTCTAGGGTTCGTCACTCAATCTCCGCCTAATCATGCTTTCCAAGATTTGTCTTTCATCTAATCAATCAACAATTACCTAATCCATGCTTACAAGTATCATGAGGTCTTATTCATGGGTTGTAACGGGGCTAGGGTGAAGGTAAGGATGTATATGGCCAAGTGGGTTCAAAATTTGAGTCCTTGATCAACCTAGGATCCACTAGACACATAGAACAACCTATACAACTACAATACATTCCTAGCTACCATTGAGTTTTACCCTTTTTGCATACTCATGCATTCTTTTCAATTCACACCCGCATGCGTTGTTTTTATTACTTTATCTTGGGGCGTCTTTGTCCCCTTTCATTGCTTTCTCTCTCTTTTTATTATTATATTTTTTTTAATATATATATATATATATATCCCCTTTTTTTTGGGATTTCTTTGTGAACCAAAGTATCAATGCATATGGTGTAATCATTTAACACATGAGTATGTTCCCAAAATCCTAGAATCTTTAATTACACTACAATTACATGCCTATATATCTACCCGAATTTCCCAAGTATACCCTCCTATTTGAATGATACACATCCTAACTCACCTAAGCCAATCAAGGATTCAAATTCAGGGTTCATGGTTTTCTGCTTAGGGTTGTTGATGAGCTCTATTTAAGAACAAGAGGGTTTATCAAAGGCTCAAAATTGGTTAGCAATGGTAGATACAAGGGTCAAGGCTATTTGGGAAAAGTGACTATTGAAATGATGGCCTCAATCATGCAAATGCATTCATACATAAAGCAATGGACATATAGAATCAGACAAAGCAAGGATCATACTCATAGAGAGAGAGGTATGCACACAAGAATGGAAATAATGGTTAAAAGATGTAACCATGCAATAGGCTCAAAACTTTTATGCTTGTGTTCTTAACTCAATTACTATGTTCCAAAATACATTCTTAAAGCAAGTTTACTGCAAAAATTTTCAAATTTTTTGGTAGGTTACACAGAACACAGTTTCTTGGAAAGAAAGTTATTGTTTTGACCAAGTAACTCTATAGAAACTAACCATCATGCAAAGAGTATTTACAAGCAAGACTAACTACACATGCAATATATAAAAAGAGAAAAATAAATCCATGGGTATCAAGGAGAAGAGGGCGTTACCCATGGAGATCGGTTGGACGACTTCCCCACACTTTTAGAATTTAGCACGGTCCTCCGTGCTACGAATGATACGCAAGGGATGGTTGGGACCGGAGCCTTCACTATCCCCTTCATCAGAACTCCCATCGGTTGGGTTCGAGGTGGATGTGAATATTTCGGGTTCCTCCATGCTAGGGGCAACAAAACCCAGAAGTGTCTTGATGTAAGTATAGCGGTGGTGGTTGCGCCGCTCATATCTATCAAGCTTCTGGTGAAGATCTTCTATCCTTTGATGTGTGGATCTCAGTGGTGGTGATGATGAGCTAGAAGGAAAAAGAAGTGGCGGGGCCATGTCGAGGCTTGGTTTGTTCATGGGAAGGTGTAGGTATTTTCCGCTTGGGACTACATCGCCCTTAGCCGGAATCATAATCCTCTTATCCTTGGCTTCCCAACAAACACCCGCAGCAGCAATTAAGTCAGACACCAATGCTGGAAATGGCAAATTATCCTGGTCGTGAACTTGACTCATTGCTTGCTTGACAAGAGGTGGAATGTTCACCAGCTTCTCCGTGAGAACACACCAAACAAGCAAGGCAAGGTCCGCCATGATGGACGACTTGTGGGTGCTAGGCAACACATAGTGGGATAGGATTTGGGCCCAAGCTCTAGCTTCCACAGTGAGGAAGCGAGCGTCAATACTCTTGGGCCTCATCCGCTGTCGACCTTGGATCCAAGAAGATTCTGACTCAGCAATGACTCGGAGGATCGAGTCCCAATTGAATCCATACTCCTCTCGCTGACGTAGGACTTCTTGGTAGCCATCCATGTCACTTGGCACTGGTAGAACATTAAGCACTTGCTGAATAGCCTCTTCTAAAACTGAGACTTGCTTCCGGTGCATGTATACCGATTGAAGAGAGGAAAGGTGGTAGTTGGTGCACGAAATTGGAAATCACAATTCTTCACAAATTCGCACAACTAACCAGCAAGTGCACTGGGTCGTCCAAGTAATACCTTACGTGAGTAAGGGTCGATCCCACGGAGATTGTTGGCTTGAAGCAAACTATGGTTATCTTGTAACTCTTAGTCAGGATATAATATCAATAATAATTTTTTAGTTTGAATTGTAAAAAGTAAAAGGGCAGAACATAAATAATACTTGTTATGCAGTAATGGAGAATATGTTGGAGTTTTAGAGATGCTTTGTCCTTTAAATATCTGCTTTCTCCCTATCTTCTTCTTCACGCACGCACGTCCCTCCGATGGCAAGCTGTGTGTTGATGGATCACCGTTGTCAATGGCTACCATCCTTCCTCTCAGTGAAAATGGTCCAGATACGCTGTCACCGCATGGCTAATCATCTGTAGGTTCTCGATCACACCGGAATAGGATTTGCTATCCTTTTGCGTCTGTCACTACGCCCAGCACTCGCGAGTTTGAAGCTCGTCACAGTCATCCAATCCCAGAATCCTACTCGGAATACCACAGACAAGGTTTAGACTTTCCGGATTCTCAAGGATGCTGCCAATGAATTCTAGCTTATACCACGGAGATTCCGATTAGGGGATCTAAGAGATACTCATTCAATCTAATGTAGAACGGAAGTGGTTGTCAGGCACACGTTCATAAGTTGAGAATGGTGATGAGTGTCACAGATCATCACATTCATCATAATAAGGCGCGAATGAACATCTTAGATAGGAACAAGCGTGATTGAATAGAAAACAGAAATACTTGCATTAATTCATCGAGACACAACAGAGCTCCTCGCCCCCAAAAATGGAGTTTAGGTTCTCATGCTGTCAAAGAGTACAAAGTTCAGATCTAGAATGTCATCAGATAAAAAGTAATTCTCTAAAATTTGTTTAAATACTAAACTAGTAACCTAGGTTTATAGAAAATGAGTAAACTATGATAGATAGTGCAGAAATCCACTTCTGGGGCCCACTTGGTGTGTGCTGGGGCTGAGACTAAAGCTTCTCACGTGCCTAGGCTATTTTGGGCATTCAACACCAGGCTGTAACCTGTTTCTGGCGTTGAACTCCAACTTGTAACGTGTTTCTGGCGCTGGACGCCAGACTGCAACATGGAACTTGCGTTGAACGCCAGTTTACATCGTCTATCCTTGAGCAAAGTATAAACTATTATATATTGCTGGAAAGCCCTGGATGTCTACTTTCCAACGCAATTGGAAGTGCGTCAATTGGACTCTTGTAGCTCCATAAATTCCATTCCGAGTGCAGAGAGGTCAGGATCCAACAGCATCAGCAGTCCTTTTTCAGCCTGAATCAGATTTTTGCTCAGCTCCTTCAATTTCAGCCAGAAAATACCTGAAATTACAGAAAAACACAAAAACTCATAGTAAAGTTCAGAAATATAAATTTTTCCTAGAAACTAATGATAATAAACTAAAAACTAACTAAAACATACTAAAAACTATATGAAATTAACCCCAAAAAGCGTATAAAATATCCGCTCATCACAACATCAAACTTAAACTGTTGCTTGTCCCCAAGCAACTAGACAAATAAAATAGAATACAAATGAGTCAAGAAGCAATAATATCTCAGATTTTTTTGAGTGAAGCTCAGATTCTAATTAAATGAGCGAGACTAGTAGCTTTTTGCTTCCGAACAGTTTTGGCATCTTACTTCTTCCATTGAAGCTCAGAATGATTAGCATCTTTAGGAACTTAGAATTCAGATAGTGTTATTGATTCTCCTAGTTCAGTATGTTGATTCTTGAACACAGCTACTTTTATGAGTCTTGGCCGTGGCCCTAACCACTTTGTTTTCCAGTATTACCACCGGATACATAAATGCCACAGACACATAATTGGGTGAACCTTTTCAGATTGTGACTCAGCTTTGCTAAAGTCCCCAATTAGAGGTGTCCAGGGTTCTTAAGCACAGTCTTCTTTTTGCTTTGGACCTTGACTTTAACCGCTCAGTCTCAAGTTTTCACTTGACACCTTCACGCCACAAGCACATGGTTAGGGACAGCTTGGTTTAGCTGCTTAGACCAGGATTTGATTCCCTTAGGCCCTCCTATCCACTGATGCTCAAAGCCTTGGATCCTTTTTATTACCCTTGCCTTTTGGTTTTAAGGGTTATTGGCTTTTTCTGCTTGCTTTTTTTTTTTTTGCAAGCTTTGTATTCACTGCTTTTTCTTGCTTCAAGAATCATTTTTATGATTTTTCAGATTACCAATAACATGTCTCATGTTTATCATTCTTTCAAGAGCCAACATATTTAAAATTCAAGAACATCAAATTCCAAAGACATATGCACTGTTCAAGCATTCATTCAGAAGGCAAAAGGCATTGCCACCACATGTAATTAATCAGAATTTCTTGTATTAAAAACTCGAAAAATATTGCCTCCTTATCCTAAAGAAAATCTTCTATTTTATTCATGTTTAGTGATGATGAGAAAAATAAATTATAGCTTAATTGGAGATAAAATAACTACTAATTACCACTATAACTACTAAGGTAGAACTCAAATAAGAACAATTATCACAGAGTTAAGGCTAAGATTAGGGCTCAACAACCTTGAGTTTGGGATGTGGATGTTCCTCTATTCTGTGGAATGCTTGGTCCTTCAAGAGATAACTTCTGACGCTTCAGTTCCTTTAAGTCACGCCCTTGTTCTTCTTGTTCCCTGAGCAGTTTGCAGAGCATACTGTTTTGATTTTGCTGTTCTTCCTTTATTTGGTCCATAGATTCTTGCAACTTGGTAACAGATGCTTCAAGCAGTTCCCAATATTCAAATTGAGGGACTTCTGGGAGGAATTCTTGCGCCCTCCTCTTGGTGTGGTCATCTTGCATTTGTTGTTTTTCCATTGTGATTTTAGTGATTGGTTGCTCTACTGAGATATACTCTGTTATTCTCATCTTTACTCCAGCATCTTTGCAGAGCATAGAGATTAAGCTTGGATAAGCCAACCTGGCATCCTTGGAGTTCTTGTTAGCAAGTATGTAAAATTCAGATGGGATCAGTTGATGAACTTCTACTTCTTTTCCCAACATAATGCAATGGATCATTACTGCTCTTTTAACAGTGACTTCAGAATGGTTGCTTGTAGGTAATATAGAACGCCCAATGAAGTCCAGCCAACCTCTGGCGACTGGTTTGAGATCTTCTCTCTTGAGTTGATTTGGGACACCCTTGCTGCTAGTGGTCCACCTGGCTCCAGGGATGCATATATCCTCTAGAATTTTATCCAGGCCCTTGTTTGTTCTCATCATTCTCCTATTGAAGGAGTCTGGATCATCTTTCAGCTGAGGTAGCTTAAAGATCTCCCAGATTTTGTCAGGGTGGATATAAGCAATCTTTCCTCTGACCAAAGTTTGATAGTCATAGAGGGCAGTTCCAGATATTCTCTGCCTGTCTGTTTGCCACAGATTAGCGTAGAATTCCTGAACCATATTCCTTCCCACTTTCGTTTTAGGATTTGCTAGGACTTCCCAGTTCCTGTTTCGAATCTACTCTTGGATCTCCGGATATTCATCTTCTTTCAGATCGAACTTGACTTCCGGGATCACTGATCTTAGACCCATTATTTTGTAGTAATGGTCTGAATGTTCTTTGGTTGAAACCTCCCTTGATTCCAAAGTGGTTTTGGAATGCTTTCTTTCTTGCCTCTTGGAGTGGGTTATTTTCCTTTAGGAGCTATGATCTTAGTGGGTATGGTTTAGTGATCACGGATAAACACACCAAACTTAGAGGTTTGCTTGTCCTCAAGCAAAAGAAAAGAAAGGAGATGGGTAGAAGGAGAGCTTGTGTCGAATGGTGGATGAGAGGGGGGCCGAATGTGGTTTTAAAAAGGGAGGGGGTGGGATTTTCGAAAATATTAAAAAGATAAGATAGAAGATATGATTTAAAATAATATGATATGAAAAGACGTGATTTAAAATTGAAAAGATATGAAAGATATTTGAAAAAGATAAATTTGGATTTTGAAAAGGATAATGTGGAGATTTGAAAAAGATATTGATGAGTTGAAAAGATTTTAGAATGAAAAGAGATAGATTTGTTTTGGAAAATTTGAAAAAGAGTTGGATTGGATTGAAAAAGAATTTGTATTTATGGATTAAGATACATTTGATATTTTTAAAGTAGGGTTTTTAGAAATTAGGGTTCTTAGAAATCAGGGTTTGTAACATGTTTATGCAAGAAATCATGAATTGAAACATGAAAATTAAAATTAAAATGAAAAATATGAAGTAAAAACGAATTTACCTCCTCCCCACCATCCTGGCGTTAAACGCCCAAACACTGCATGTTTTGGGCGTTTAACGCCCAATTGCTACTTCTCCTGGGCGTTCAATGCCCAGCTGCTGCTTCTTTCTGGCGTTGAACGCCAGGAACTCCTTTGTCACTGGGCGTTTTTCTGAACGCCCAGGACGCTGTAAATCTGGCGTTAAACACCCAGAAGGAGCTTCTTTTTGGCGTTCAACGCCCAGAAGATGCTTCTTTCTGGCATTTAACGCCCAGATAGCTATCCTTACTGGCGTTCAACGCCCATTGGATGCTTCTTTTGGGCGTTGAACACCCAATTGTGCCTCTTACTGGCGTTTTCTTGCCAGTGAGCTCTTTTTCTCTGTTTTGTGTGCTGAATTCTTCTGTAACCCTGTAAACTTATACAATTGACTCTTTACAGTGCATCAATGAACTTTATATAAACAAATAAAATCAAGAATAGGGCAAAATGCTAGAGAAAGTGATGCCAATGGCTGGGTTACCTCCCAGCAAGTGCTTCTTTATTGTCTTTAGCTGGACCTTGCTGAGCTTTTTAATCTAGCCTCAACCTTGAGCATTCTTGCTCAACATTACCTTCAAGATAATGCTTGATTCTCTGTCCATTAACAATGAACTTCCTATCAGAGTCAATGTCTTGAAGCTCCACATAACCATATGGTGATACACTTGTAATCACATATGGTCCCCTCCACCGGGACTTCAGTTTCCCGGGGAATAGCCTGAGCCTAGAGTTAAACAACAGAACCTTTTGTCCTGGTTCAAAGATTCTAGAAGATAGCTTACTATCATGCCATCTTTTTTATTTCTCTTTATAAAGCTTGGCATTTTCGAAAGCAGTGAATCTGAATTCCTCTAGCTCATTCAGCTGGAGCAATCTTTTTTCTCCAGCTAGTTTGGCATCAAAGTTTAGGAATCTGGTTGCCCAGTAGGCCTTATGTTCCAGTTCCACGGGCAGGTGACAAGCCTTACCATACACAAGTTGGTACGGAGAGGTCCCTATAGGAGTCTTGAATGCTGTTCTGTAAGCCCACAGAGCATTATCCAAGCTTCGTGCCCAATCCTTTCTACGGGTACTTACAGTCTGTTCCAGGATTCTTTTTAGTTCTCTGTTAGAAACTTCAGCTTGCCCATTTGTCTGTGGATGATATGGAGTCGCCACCTTGTGGCGAATCCCATACCGGACCATGGCGGAGTAAAGCTGTTTGTTGCAGAAGTGAGTGCCCCTATCACTGATTAGTACCCTAGGGACACCAAATCTGTTGAATATATGTTTCTGGAGGAACTTCAGTACTGTTTTAGTATCATTGGTGGGTGTGGCAATGGCCTCTACCCATTTTGATACATAGTCAACTGCCACCAGAATATAAGTGTTTCAGTATGATGGTGGGAAAGGCCCCATGAAATCAATTCCCCATACATCAAACAACTCAATCTCCAAGATTTTTTGTTGAGGCATGGTGTAACTATGAGGCAAATTACCAGCTCTCTGGCAACTGTCACAGTTACGTACAAACTCTCGGGAATCTCTGTAGAGTGTAGGCCAGTAGAAACCACATTGGAGGACCTTGGTGGTTGTTCGCTCACCTCCGAAATGGCCTCTATATTGTGATCCATGACAATGCCATAGGATCCTCTGTGCTTCTTCTCTAGGCACACACCTACGGATTATTCCGTCTGCACATCTCTTAAAGAGATAGGGTTCATCCCACAAGTAGTACTTTGCATCTGAAATTAATTTTTTCTTTTGTTGCCTGCTGTACGCCTTGGGTATGAACCTTGCAGCTTTATAGTTTGCGATGTCTGCAAACCATGGTGTTTCCTGAATGACGAACAAATGCTCATCCGGAAAGGTTTCAGAGATTTCAATAGAGGGAGAGGGCGCCCCTTCTACTGGCTCTATTCGGGACAGATGATCAGCCACTTGGTTTTCTGTCCCTTTTATGTCTCTTATTTCTATATCAAACTCTTGCAGAAGCAATACCCATCTTATAAGCCTGGGTTTTGAATCCTGCTTTGTAAGTAGATATTTAAGAGCAGCATGGTCAGTGTACACAATCACTTTTGATCCTACTAAATATGATCTAAACTTGTCAATGGCATAGACCACTACAAGCAATTCCTTTTCTGTGGTTGTGTAATTTTTCTGGGCATCATTTAAAACATGGCTAGCATAATAAATGACATGCAGATGTTTGTCATGCCTCTGCCCCAGTACTGCACCAATGGCGTGATCACTGGCATCACACATTAATTTGAATGGCAATGTCCAGTCTACTGCAGAGATAACTGGTGCTGTGACCAACTTAGCTTTCAGAGTTTCAAACGCCTGCAGGCACTCTGTGTCAAACACAAATGGCGTGTCAGCAGCTAGCAGATTGCTTAGAGGTTTTGTAATTTTTGAAAAATCCTTTATAAACCTCCTGTAAAATCCTGCATGCCCCAGAAAGCTTCTGATTGCCTTAACATTGGCAGGTGGTGGTAATTTTTCAATTACCTCTATTTTAGCTTGATCCACCTCTATTCCCTTGTTTAAAATTTTATGCCCAAGGACAATCCCTTCAGTCACCATAAAGTGACATTTTTCCCAGTTTAAAACCAGGTTGGTCTCTTGGCATCTTTTCAAAACCAGTGTCAGGTGATCAAGACAAGAGCTGAATGAGTCTCCATATACTGAGAAGTCATCCATGAAGACTTCCAGAAATTTTTTCACCATATCAGAGAAAATAGAGAGCATGCATCTCTGAAAGGTTGCAGGCGCATTACACAGCCCAAAAGGCATCCTTCTATAAGCAAATACTCCAGATGGACATGTGAATGCTGTTTTCTCTTGATCCTGGGGATCTACTGCAATTTGGTTGTAGCCTGAATAGCCATCCAAAAAGCAGTAATAATTATGACCTGCTAGTCTTTCTAGCATTTGGTCTATGAATGGTAAAGGAAAATGATCCTTTCTGGTGGCTGTATTGAGCCTTCTGTAATCAATACACATGCGCCACCCTGTAACTGTTCTGGTAGGAACCAGTTCAATTTTTTCATTATGAACCACTGTCATGCCTCCCTTTTTAGGGATAACTTGAACAGGACTCACCCAGGGGCTATCAGAAATAGGATAAATAATCCCAGCCTCTAGTAATTTAGTGACCTCTTTCTGCACCACTTCCTTCATGGCTGGATTTAGCCGCCTCTGTGGTTGAACCACTGGCTTAGCATCATCCTCCAATAGGATTTTGTGCATGCATCTAGCTGGGCTTATGCCCCTAAGGTCACTTATGGACCACCCAAGAGCTGTGTTGTGTGTCCTTAGCACTTGGATTAGTGCTTCCTCTTCCTTTGGATTTAAAGCAGAGCTTATGATCACTGGAAAAGTATCACCTTCTCCCAGAAATACATATTTCAGGGATGGTGGTAATGGTTTGAGCTCGGGTTTAGGAGGTTTTTCCTCTCCCTGAGGAAATTTCAGAGGCTCTTTCAATTCCTCTGAATCCTCTAGATCAGGCGGAACATCTTCAAAAATGTTTTCCAGCTCTGATTCGAGACTCTCAGCCATGTTGATCTCCTCCACCAGAGAGTCAATAAGATCAACTTTCATGCAGTCTTTTGGTGTGTCTGGATGCTGCATGGCATTGACAGCATTCAACTTAAACTCATCCTCATTGACTCTCAGGGTTATTTCCCCCTGTTGGACGTCAATGAGAGTTCGTCCAGTTTCTAGGAAAGGTCTTCCTAGAATGAGAGTAGCACTCTTGTGCTCCTCCATTTCCAGCACAACAAAGTCAGTGGGAAAGGCGAATGGTCCAACCCTGACAATCATGTCCTCAATCACGCCTGATGGGTATTTAATGGAGCCATCAGCAAGTTGGAGACATATCCGGGTTGGTTTAACTTCTTCAGTTAAACCAAGCTTTCTGATGGTGGATGCAGGTATTAGGTTGATGCTTGCCCCAAGATCACATAAGGCTGTCTTGGTGCAGTTACCCTCTAATATGCATAGTATCAGAAAGCTTCTGGGATCTTTAAGCTTTTCAGGAAAGCTTTTCAGAATGACTGCACTGCATTCTTCAGTGAGGAGAACTCTTTCAGTTTCTCTCCAATCCTTCTTATGACTTAAGATTTCTTTCATGAACTTGGCATAAGAAGGTATTTGCTCAAGTGCCTCTGCAAACGGAATCTTTATTTCAAGAGTCCTGAGATAATCTGCAAAGCGAGCAAATTGCTTATCCTGCTCCTCTTGGCGGAGTTTTTGAGGATAAGGTATCTTGGCTTTATATTTCTCAACCTTGGTTGCTGCAGGTTTATTTCCTACAGAAGTGGTTGAAGAAGTCTTTTTGGAGGGGTTGTCATCAGCACTTATGTGTGCCTGATCCCTCACTGGCATTTGAGTGCCAGGGTTGGAAGCTGGAGTGACATTAGACGCCAACTCCTCATCTGCTCCTGGCGTCTGAACGCCAGAACTGTGCTTCCTTTGGGCGTTCAACGCCAGTTCCTTGCTTGTTTCTGGCGTTGAACGCCAGTCCTGAGCATAGTTTGGGCATTCAGTGCCAGTCTTCCACCCAATCTCTAGCGTTTTAGCGCCAGAATTATTTCTCTCTGGGCTCTTAATGTCCTCAGATGGAATTTGGGTAGTTTGCTCATTTCTTGGCTTGCTGCTGCCTTGAGGTGGGGGATTTAATGTTTTCCCACTTCTCAATTGAACTGCTTGGCATTCTTTTGTTATTTGTTTTGATAGCTACTACTTTGTTTGCTTTAATTGTTCTTCCATATTTATATTAGCCATCCTTGTCTCTTGTAGTCTCTCCTTGAATTCGGCTAACTGTTTTGTTAGAAAATCCAATTGCTGATTGAATTCAGTAGCTTGTTCAGCAGGACTGAGTTTAGTAGTCACTGTTTTAGCCTCTTCTTTCATGGAAGGGTCACTGCTTAGGTACAGATGCTGATTTCTGGCAACTGTATCAATGAGCTCTTGAGCTTCTTCAATTGTCTTTCTCATGTGGATAGATCCACCAGCTGAGTAATCTAGAGAAAGCTGAGCCCTTTTTGTAAGCCCATAATAGAAGATGTCTAACTGAACCCACTCTGAAAACATTTCAGAAGGGCATTTTCTTAGCATCTCTCTGTATCTCTCCCAGGCATCATAAAGAGATTCATTATCTCCTTGTTTAAAGCCTTGGTTGTCCAGCCTTAGCTGTGTCATCCGTTTTGGAGGAAAGTATTGATTCAGGAATTTTTCTGTCAGCTGTTTCCATGTTTTTATGCTAGCCTTAGGTTGGTTATTTAACCACCTCTTAGCTTGGTCTTTTACAGCAAATGGCAACAGTAATAATCTGTAGACATCCTGATCTACTTCCTTATCATGTACTGTGTCAGCAATTTGTAAAAACTGTGTCAGAAACTCTGTAGGTTCTTCCTGTGGAAGACCGGAATACTGGCAACTTTGCTGCACCATGATAATGAGCTGAGGATTCAACTCAAAGCTACTGACTCCAATGGAGGGTATACTGATACTACTCCCATATGAAGCAGTAGTGGGGTTAGCATATGACTCCAGAGTCCTTCTGGACTGTTCATTTCCACTTAGATCCATGATGGAGAAAGGGAGATGATGTAAAATAAAATATATTTTTATTTATTTATTTATTTATTTATTTCGAAAATAAAATAAGTTAAAATAAAATAAATAAAAATAGGTGAAGATTTTCGAAAAATGGAGAGATAAAAAAATGATTAGGAAGTTTTGAAAAAGATAAGATTGAAAGGATTTGATTGGAAAAGATATGATTTGAAAAAAAAAAAGATTTTAAATTTTGAAAAAAAAATCTGAATTTTAAAAGTAAATTTCGAAAATTTGCTTTAAAATAGAGAGAAAAGATATTTTTGAATTTAAAGAGGAAAGAGAAAAACAATAAGATATCACAAGATTCAAAATTTTTAGATCTAATGCTCCTTGTTTTCGAAAATTTTGGAGGGAAAACACCAAGGAACACCAAACTTAAAAATTTTAAGATCAAGATACAAGGAAAACTCAAGAACACTTTGAAGACTCACAAGAACACAAGAACATGAAGAAAGAACACCAAACTTAAAATTTTTAGAAAACCAAACTAAAATTTTCGAAAATTATAGAAAGATTAACAAGAAAACACCAAACTTAAATTTGGCACAAGATCAAGAAAAATTATTTTTGAAAAAGATTTTTAATAAAACCAGTGCCCAATCATCAAGAACATAAACCAATGCTCTAGCCAATTGAGCTGTAAATGTAACACTTGTTTTGAAGAAGTATTTTTAATAACTAAGAAAAAATATATATATATTTTTTTTAAAACTAATGTTTTGAAAAGGCACACGAAAAACAAAAAAAGAAACAGAACAAGAAAAACTAAAAACTAATAAAGAAAAATAATATTTTTGAAAAATTTTTGAAAAGAATATAAAAGACTCTGACCCAAAAGACAAAATTTTCCTAATCTAAGCAACAAGATTCACCGTCAGTTGTTCAAACTCAAACAATCCCCGGCAACGGCGCCAAAAACTTGGTGCACGAAATTGGAAATCACAATTCTTCACAAATTCGCACAACTAACCAGCAAGTGCACTAGGTCGCCCAAGTAATACCTTACGTGAGTAAGGGTCGATAGCACGGAGATTGTTGGCTTGAAGCAAGCTATGGTTATCTTGTAACTCTTAGTCAGGATATAATATCAATAATAATTTTTTAGTTTGAATTGTAAAAAGTAAAAGGGCAGAACATAAATAATACTTGTTATGCAGTAATGGAGAATATGTTGGAGTTTTGGAGATGCTTTGTCCTTTAAATCTCTGCTTTCTCCCTATCTTCTTCTTCACGCATGCACGTCCCTCCGATGGAAAGCTGTGTGTTGGTGGATCACCGTTGTTAATGGCTACTATCCTTCCTCTCAGTGAAAATGGTCCAGATACGCTGTCACCGCATGGCTAATCATCTGTAGGTTCTCGATCATACTGGAATAGGATTTTCTATCCTTTTGCGTCTGTCACTACGCCCAGCACTCGCCCCAAACAATGGAGTTTAGATAGGAACAAGCGTGATTGAATAGAAAACAGAAATACTTGCATTAATTCATCGAGACACAGCAGAGCTCCTCGCCCCCAACAATGGAGTTTAGAGACTCATGCCGTCAAAAAGTACAAAGTTCAGATCTAGAATGTCATCAGATAAAAAATAATTCTCTAAAAGTTGTTTAAATACTAAACTAGTAACCTAGGTTTACAGAAAATGAGTAAACTATGATAGATAGTGCAGAAATCCACTTCTGGGGCCCACTTGGTGTGTGCTGGGTCTGAGACTAAAGCTTCTCACGTGCCTGGGATGTTTTGGGCGTTCAACACCAGGCTGTAACCTGTTTCTGGCGTTGAACTCCATCTTGTAACGTGTTTCTGGCGCTGGACGCCAGACTACAACATGGAACTGGCGTTGTACGCCAGTTTACATCGTCTATCCTTGAGCAAAGTATGGACTATTATATATTGCTGAAAAGCCCTGGATGTCTACTTTCCAACGCAATTAGAAGCGCGTCAATTGGACTTCTGTAGCTCCAGAAATTCCATTCCGAGTGCAGAGAGGTCAGGATCCAACAGCATCAGCAGTCCTTTTTCAGCCTGAATCAGATTTTTGCTCAGCTCCCTCAATTTCAGCCAGAAAATACCTGAAATTATAGAAAAACAAAAAAACTCATAGTAAAGTCTAGAAATATGAATTTTTCCTAGAAACTAATGAAAATAAACTAAAAACTAACTAAAACATACTAAAAACTATATGAAATTAACCCCAAATAGCGTATAAAATATCCGCTCATCAGTAGTTAGTATAAAATTCTTCCACCCAAGAGAGGTTGATTTCCTTTGGTTTCCTCAAGAGAAACTCCCATCCTCGCTGTTCAATGCGGGACAGAGTATAAGGAGCAACCTTGTCCGGCGGAGCTAGTAGATGCTCAGGGTGATAGTTCCTTACGGCTATGGAAGGGAACTTAAGTTCACAGAAGCGGTTGGGGAACCTTGAAGAGTCTCTTGCCGGTTTGCCCTTGTCATTCTCATCAATAGGAGCGGGTGTCTTTCCTTTCTTTGATAAGGGTTTGGCTCCTATTGAAGAACGCGCTTTAGAATTTGATTTTTGGGGTGCCCTCCTTGCGGCCGGTTTCCTTGGAGCTATCTCCTTGCCTTTCTTGGTGGCCATCCTAAAATTGGAGAGAGAGAAGGAAAACATTAAACCCAAGAATCGATTTGACAAAAGACATGCAAGTGAATTGTAATGCCCGTGGTAGATGTAAAAGCAAGGGTCATAACACTTGGCATGGGATGCAAGAGGGAGTAATGCATGCAATGGCATGAGAAGAGTGGTCTCAAGCATCCATAATAAAGAGCAAGTCATATTCAATGAATGTTTAAGTGGTAAGTATCAACTACAAGCACACAAGTTAGGCTCAATGCATTTAAGAGAAAGCAAGTGAATGAGGAAGGAGCAACAATTGAAAAGTACATGGCTAAATTGAGCCAAAATGGGATGTGTGCATTTCCTCGAACACTTGGCGTGCAATAATCAAGCAATGAGCAATTATGAGATACTAAACCAATTCAAAGCCCAAAATGGAACATCAATCATCACATAAACATCACACAATGGTAAAAGAGTGACAAAAGATCTAGTAATGCAAATTAAGCTCAAGTTCAACATCCATGGAGAAATAAAGGAAAAGTAAGCAAACAAAAACAAGAAACATCATCATCAAGTAAAAGAGAAACTAAGTAAGGCAATAAGAAGCATCTAATTAGAAGAAATAATGTAAGGAAAAATGGAAGTAAAGGAATGGAAGAAGCTAAACCTTGATGAGTATGAAAAAGCAAGGTTGAATCTTCTTTTGTGAAGATGAGAGAGAAAATAGGAGAAGTGTAGCGCCACCGGGAAAGGGTGGTTGTCACCGGTGAGTGGCCGGAGAAAATGGTGGTGGGTTGTGGAAGAAAAAGAAGAGAAGAGAAGTGATGGATTGAGAGTAGAAAGAAACTAAAGAAGACAAGGGGTTGAAAGAAAGGAAAACAGGGCAAGGCACGAAGGTCTTAAATTGACTCGCGCAACCGGCGCGCGCGTGCAAGGTGCACTGGCGCGTCGGTGAGAGTGATAGCAGATGGCGCGGATGCGTCAGTGGTGCGCGCGCGCAAGAGAGGTTGTGCCTCAGGCACAAAAGTGGTACAAAGTTAGCACAAGTCTCTGGTTTTTGTACCAGAGTGAGTCAGTGAGGTAGGCGCGCGGGCGCGCACCCTGTGCGGATGCGTGCTTAAGGTGTTTCGCCACTGGCACGGACGCGCACTACGCGCAGACGCGTATGTTCTGGCACAAGGTTGGCCCAATTGTGGCACAACTCTCTGGGTTGAAAGAAAGGAAAACAGGGCAAGGCACGAAGGTCTTAAATTGACTCGCGCAACCGGCGCACGCGCGCAAGTTGCGCTGGCGCGTCGGTGAGAGTGATAGCAGATGGCGCGGGTGCATCAGTGGTGCGCACGCGCAAGAGAGGTTGTGCCTCAGGCACAAAAGTGGCACAAAGTTAGCACAAGTCTCTAGTTTTTGTACCAGAGTGAGTCAGTGAGGTAGGCGCGCGGGCGCGCACCCTATGCGGACGCGTGCTTAAGGTGTTTCGCCACTGGCGCGGACGCGCCCTACGCGCGGACGCGTATGTTCTGGCACAAGATTGGCTCAATTGTGGCACAACTCTTTGGTTTTTGTACCAGAGAAGTCATATTTGCCATTGGCACGCGCGCGCACCGTGCGCTAGCGCGTCGATGGGTAAATTGCAAGAGTGCGCGCGGGCGGCATGTACGCGGACGCGTGAGTGGCTGGCGCGAGTTGGGCATGAAGTGGGCATAACTCTCGGGTAATTGGCCCAAGAGTTGGGAATTGCTACCGGCGCGCGCGCGCACTGTGCGCGGGCGCGTCGGTGCTCTTTTTCAAAGACAAATTGTTGTTTTCTTCACTTTTGCACACCCTATCTACAAGAACACATTTTTTTACCCAATAAAATCAGCAAAACTAACATCCCTATGCACTCAATCAATCAAAAAAAGATCCTAAAATTCACAAGAAACCAAAAATACTAAGAAGATGGTATAAACAAGGAAGATCTTACCATGGTAGGGTGCCTCCCACCAAGCACTTTTCTTTAACGTCCTTAAGTTGGACGGTCCTTTTCTTAAGCTTCTTCTCTTCTTGGTGCGTCCTCTAATATGTACACCTCTAGCTCCCTTGGAGGCTTGCAACCATGATATTTCTTCACCCTATGTCCGTTCACCTTGAAAGTCACTTCACTTTTGGGATCAAATAATTCCACCACTCCATAAGGCTTCATCCCCTTCACCTTGAAAGGTCCTTCCCATCTAGAGCGAAGCTTGCCAGGCATAAATCGGAGCCTTGAGTTGTAGAGAAGGACGTCATCTCCCTCTTGAAAGTCCTTCCTCTGAATGTGATGGTCATGGAATGCTTTAGTCTTTTCTTTGTAGATTCGGGCATTCTCATATGACTCATTCCTCAAGCATTCAAGCTCCTCTAATTATAGCTTCCTAGCTTCATCTGCCTTGGCTAGATCCATGTTGTACTGCTTTACCGCCCAATAGGCTCGATGCTCAATCTCCACCGGAAGGTGGCATGCTGTACCATAGACGATCTGGAAAGGGCTCATCCCTATCAGGGTCTTGTAGGCTGTCCTATATGCCCATAGTGCATCTCCTAACCGGAGGCTCCAATCTTTTCTTTGTGGATTGACCACTTTTTCCAAGATTCTCTTGATTTTCCGGTTGGATACTTCCGCTTGCCCATTTGTTTGTGGATGATAAGTAGTAGCAACCTTATGCGTCACTCCATAGCACTTGAGCAATGCTTCTACTTTCCTGTTACAAAAGTGGGATCCTTGGTCGCTCACGATTGCTCGTGGCGACCCATAACGGCATACAATATGATTTCGTATGAAAGAAACAACGGTATTGGCGTCATCAAGGCGGGTAGGCACGGCCTCTACCCACTTTGACACGTAGTCAACCGCTAACAGAATATACAGATACCCACTAGAGTTGGGAAATGGTCCCATAAAGTCAATGCCCTATACATCAAATATCTCGCAGAACAACATAGGTTGTTGAGGCATTTCATCCCTTTGGGATGCGTTTCCTGACTTCTGCCACTGATGGCAAGACACACATAACCGGTTAGCATCCTTGAATAAGGTTGGCCACCAGAATCCACAATCCAACACCTTTTTAGTGGTCCTTTGTGGGCCAAAGTGGCCACCACATTCGGACGAATGACAAGCTTCTAGAATTGGTTGGAATTCGGATTCCGGGACACACCTTTGGATTACTTGGTCTACGCCTCTCTTCCACATGTGAGGGTCATCCCAAATATAGTATTTAGAATCTCTCCTCAACTTGTCTCTTTGGTTTTTCGAAAGGTTGGGAGGGAAGATTCTTGCAACCAAGTAGTTTGCCATTGGGGCAAATCAAGGAAGGCTATCCGACACAGCATGCAAACTATCCAATGGGAATGAGTCATTGATCGAAAATGGATCATTTTTTAAATTCTCAATTCGGCTTAAATGATCCGCAACCAGGTTTTGAGATCCACTCCAGTCCCTAATCTCAATGTCAAATTCTTGCAAAAGCAAGATCCAACGTATGAGTCTAGGCTTTGACTCATTCTTTGTCAATAAGTACTTTAAAGCTGCATGATCCGTGTATACCACTATCTTTGAACCTAGTAAATAAGATCTGAATTTATCTAAAGCATGAACAATGGCTAAGAGTTCTTTTTTGGTAGTGGTATAGTTGGATTGTGCTGCATCTAGTGTCTTAGAAGAGTAAGCAATGACATAAGGGAGTTTACCGTCGCGCTGTGCAAGCGCGGCACCTACAGTATAGTTTGACGCATTACACATTATCTCGAATGGCAACGTCCAATTGGGGCCTCACACAATCGGTGCTATAGTGAGAACTTTCTTTAACTCTTCAAAAGCTTTTACACATTCACTGTCAAACTCAAAATCCACATCTTTTTGGAGTAGGTGCTAAAATGGAAAAGCAATCTTGCTGAAGTCCTTGATAAAGCGCCTGTAAAATCCTGCATGTCCCAAAAACGAGCGGACCTCCCTCACGGATGAAGGGTGAGGCAAAGTAGTAATAACATCGACCTTGGCCGGGTCCACAGAAATGCCTTCACTAGAGACTACATGTCCTAACACTATGCCTTGTCGTACCATAAAGTGACATTTTTCAAAATTTAAGACAAGGTTAGTGTCAACACATCTAGCTAGGACCTTGGCCAAGCTCTCTAAACAACAATTGAATGAGACACCATAAACACTGAAGTCGTCCATAAAAACTTCTAGACAATTCTCCATTAGATCGGAGAAGACACTCGTCATGCACCACTGAAAGGTAGCGGGTGCATTACATAGTCCAAATGGCATCCTTTTATAGGCAAAGGTGCCAAACGGACATATAAACGTGGTCTTCTCCTGATCTTCAGGAACAATATGTATCTGAAATATCCAGTAAATCCATTAAGAAAGCAGTAGTGAGATTTACCTGCCAAGCGGTCTAGCATCTGATCAATGAAAGGTAGGGGGTAATGGTCCTTTCGTGTGGCGGCGTTTAATATTCTGTAGTCAATACATACTCGCCACATATTTTGTACCCTTTTAGTAACCATTTCACCGTCGTCCTTCTTGACCGTTGTGATGCTTGACTTCTTGGGAACAACCTGGACCGGGCTCACCCACTCACTGTCGAAATTTGGGTATATGATGTCCGCATCCAGTAATCGAGTGACCTCTTTCTTCACTACATCAAGGATGGACGGGTTGAGCCTCCTTTGCGGTTGCCTAACCGGCTTGGCTCCATCTTGGAGAAATATCCTATGCATGCACTTGCAGGGGTCAATTCCCACAATATCCGCTAGGCTCCATCCTATCGCTTTCTTGTACTTTCTTAGAACGCCTAGGAGCTTTTCCTCTTCTTCACTTAAGAGCCCACTAGCAATAATGACCGGAAACCCTTGGTTGTCCTCTAAGAAAGCGTATTTCAAATGAGATGGAAGGGGCTTCAGTTCACTTTTTACCTCAAGATGAAGTTCCTTTTCATCAAGCTCATGGGACTCATTCTTGGCAATTTCTTCTTCTTGTTCATCCTCTTGGTCATCCTTTTCCTCAATAGTGGGGTAGCATAACTTGTCATGGTTTTCCTCTTGCACTTCTGCTACCACTTCATCAATTACATCGCATCGGAGCATAGAATGTTCTTCGGGAGGATGTTTCATGGCTTCCTCTAAATTGAACTTGATAGTCTTGTCTCCAACCCCAAAGGAATATATACCGGTGAAGGCATCTAACTTGAATTTGGAGATTTTGAGGAAGGGACTACCAAGTAGAACGGAGGATGAGATTCTATTTTCTGTTGGAGGCATTTCAAGGATGTAGAAGTCGACCGGAAAGACCAAATCCTTAATTGCCACAAGTACATCTTCCGCTATTCCCATCACTGTGATCACACTTTTATCGGCTAAGGCAAACCTCGCCGCCGACTTCTTCAGTGGAGCTAAATTCAACCGCACATAGATAGAAAGCGGCATGATGCTAACACAAGCTCCCAAGTCACACATACAATCATAAAAAGTGTATCCACCAATACAACAAGACACTAAGCATGGTCCCGGGTCACCACATTTTCTTGGAATAGGTTCCATCAAGGAAGAGATTGAACTACCCAAGGATAATGTCTCCAATTCTCCTATCCTATCTTTGTGTGTACACAAGTCTTTCAAAAATTTTGCATACTTTGGATTTTGTTGAATAGCATCGAGGAGCGGTATAGTTACCTCAACCTTTTTGAACACTTGAAGCATGTTCAAATCAAATTCCGGTGTCTTCTTTGCTTTCTTTACCATGGAAGGGAATGGAATAGGAATGGACTCATCCACTATAGCTTTCCTCTTGGGCTCCTTGAGGTTTACTCCTTCTTCCTCATGTCTTTTATCTACCACCTCTTCTTCATGTGGAGCTTCAACAACTACCTCTCTCTTATGAAACTCCTCCATTCCCCTTGGAAGTATCTCCTCTAATGTAGTCCCCGACCTTAGAGTGATGGCGTTGAGACCGCCCCTTGGGTTTGGTTGGGGTTGGGATGGAAGGTTAGAAGAACTTGAGGGTTGGTTGGTGTTGTTGTTGGAATTTGGTGGGTGGTTTGACATGTTCATCTTTGAAAGCAAGTTGGTGTGGTTAGCCAATTGAGTACTCAAGGCATCAAATTGAACCTTGTTGCTTTCATCTCGCTTTTCCATAGCGGCTCTAAGCTCTTCAACCTGATTGTTGGAAGATGGAGGAGTTGGGTTTTGATTTTGTTGTCTATGATGTGGTACTTGGTACTTGGTGTAGTTGTTTTGGTTTTGGTTGGAGTGGCCTTGGTTGGCTTGGTAGTTGGTGTTGTTGTGGTGATATTGGGATGAAGATTGGTTGTTGTTGTGATGAGAAGGAGAGTTGTTCCATCTTTGGTTTTAATTGCTTCCTTGTGCATTATCTCTCCACCCTTGATGTTGACTACCACATTGATGGTAATTGTTTTGACCTTGAGAAGGGTAGGGTGGACGGTTGTTGTAATTCACATTGGCTACCACAAGAGCATGTTCCTCTTGAATTTGATGGCATTGGTCGGTGTAATGTGTGGTGCTAGAGCACAAACCACAAATTCTAGGAGGGCCATCAAGTTGAGCAACTGGAGGTAGGGCTTGGATGGCTTTGATGGAGCACAAACCACAAATTCTTGGTTAAGCTTGATTCGGAAGGGGATGGTTCTACCACACCCTTAAGGGGGTTACTCCTCACTCTTGTGTGTTGTGTAGATTCGGCAACATTCTTTATCAAATCCCAAGCTTCTCCCTCCGTCTTGTTTTTCGAAAGGGAGCCACCACTAGAAGCGGTGAGCAATCTTCTATCCTCCGTACAAAGACCTCCAGTAAAGTAGCTAATGAGCAAGTTAGTGGTCATTCCGTGATGTGGACATGACTCCAATAACTTCTTAAACCGAGACCAATACTCGTACAAACTCTCTTGGTCTCTTTGCATTATGCTCGAAATCTCCTTCCGGATGTAGTCGGTCTTCTCCGATGGAAAGAATTTATCAAGAAACTCTCTTCTCAAGAAATCCCAGTTAGTCACAATCTCATTCGGTAGCGAATAGAACCATGTTTTTGCTTGCGCTTCAAGAGAGAATGGGAAGGCGAAAACCATGATAGCTACCTCATCGGCTCCATGCCTTCGAGCCGTAGAATAAGCAACTTGAAAATCCTTCAAATGTCGGATGGGGTCTTGACCTGGCAACCCATGAAACTTAAGAAGTAGATTTATCAAGCTACTCTTCAACTCAAAGTTTGGATCAAGGTTAGGATACCTTGCTTGCAACGGTTGAAGTATGATATCCGGAGCTCCTTGCTCATGCAAAGTGATCCGGCGTGGCTCCGCCATAAGTGGCTCACCTGTAGGATGCAAAGATGTATTAGTAGTGCCAACAGAAGAATAGGAAGTGACAGACTCCAAGTCACTCTCAGTAACGTCTAGTGATTCGGTGTTTTCCTCAAGAGAGGCCGAAGTACTAGGTGTATAGTCCAACCGCCGCCTAGCTTGCCGAGTGTGTAATAAAGTCCTTTCGATCTCGGGATCAAAATTGGCCAAGCTAGAGTTCGGTTGAGACCGAGTCATCAAACTTGAAAGTCATAGCATAAATGTAAAGGAAATCTAAACTATGGCTAAGTAATTAAAGAAGTAAACTATCTACAATATTCACATATTCACATAACCAATATCAAGGCATATGTTGCAACCATTCTCCGGAAACGGCGCCAAAAATTTGACCGGCTGTCACAGAAGCACCCAAAGATGTATTGATAAAGATTCTCTTCAAGAAAACCGCGTTGTAAGTATAGCTCTACCAACAACAATCCTCGGGGGTCAAATTTAGAAGAGGGATTTGGTTGTCAAAAGTTCAACCCCAATAGAAATAACCGAAGTATTCAAACCTCGGGTCGTCTCACAAGGAATGGGCAATCATGTGCTTCGACATTGGTTAGAAATCCGGGGTTGTGAGTTATGAGCATGAAAATAAATGGAAATCTTAACAAACAAGTAATCTTAAAATGCAACAATTAATTCAATCAACTAAACAAAACATAAGCACTTTAAATGAATAAACAACATTCCACTTGATTCTATTGTGACCCAACAAGAAACTACAACTAGAGCAATTGGTTGAGAAAGTTGGTTTTCAAGTATGAATAATAAAGGTAACTCTTGGCTAGGCTCGGGAATTGGGATCACCATCCTTGTCTAACAACTATACCTTGACAATTATAAGGAACCAAGCTCATTAAGTCTACTCTCAAGTCTTAAGTACGTGATATCTACTCCTAGACTTGAAGTACGTCAAATGGCCCTGATCACATCAAACCATAAGTCCCAACCTACCTACTAATTAGATTAGTAGTGGGTTGGCGTCAATGAGTATCAAATTGACCACCTAGGGCTCCCAAATCATCAAATCCATTAGACCCAATGACTCAAGTTTACCCAATTCCCTTGACTTAGGCCAAGAGTGAAAAAGAACTACTCCATAATCAAAGTAAACAATTCATCAAACACTTGGTAAGCACTAACAAAAGACATGTTCAAAGTAGCAATTAAATTGAGTTCTACAAATACCCACTAACAATTATCAACATGCAATCATACAAACAATAAAGCTAAGCATAGAAATCATCAATGTAACATCAACAAGTCAAGATTCACAACATTCATGAAATGGGTATAAAATGAGAATTGACAAGAATTCATAAACTATCACAAGATATAAGCACAATTGTAACAAGAAATTCAAATTGAACAATTAAGACTAGTAATTAACAAGATTCAAGTCACAAATCAACAAGGAAAGATCAAATTAAAACTAGATCTAGAGAGGAACAAGGCTTTCTCCCTCTAGAATAACCAAAGAACCAAAAACTAACTAAAATTGTGTCCTAGTGTAAAATGAGTGATCCCCCCCTTTTCTCCTAGCATTCTTGGGTCTTTTTCCATGCAGAAGCAGCTTGAAATTGGGCCTAATGAGCCTCAGAAATCGCCAGGCACGATTTCCCTTAATGAGGTCACGTGCAGCCTTCTACGCGTGCGCGCCACGTGCGCGTGCGCGTCGATAAGATTCTCCTGATTTGCGCAGATGCATCCATCCTCGTGCGCCACTTCCAGCCAATCCCATCCACGCTTGCGCGTGGAGTGCGCGAGCGCGCCGATGCTGCTTTTCCAAAGATCTCAATTCTTCATGTTCCTCCCTTTTGTACATGCTTTCTCCCTCTCTTCTAAGTCATTCCTACCCTATAATTCCTGAAATTACTCAACAAATACATCACGACATCGAATGGCAATAGAAGAGGATTAAAATATGGCAATTTTAAGGCAAAATAAGCATGTTTTACATCATAGAGCAATATTGGGAAGTGAACACAAAACCATGCATTTCTTGCGAATAAGTGTGAGAAATATTGATAAAATCCCCCAAAATAAGTACAAGATAAACCACAAAATCAGGGTTTATCAATCAACAGGGGCGTTTAATGCCCAGAAAGGGAAGGTAATACACACGCACGTTCAGGAAACATCTCACCTAGCTAGGCTGACAACCCATCTCTAGGCACTATGGATAATTGATGAACGGATTTTTGATGGTCTAGAATTTCACAAATGAAACCTCGTTGAAAGTATAGTTTCTAAACCAACAAAGAATCCTTTCATACAAAAATTTGGTTGTCATAAGTAACAAACCCCTAAAAATTAATAACCTAAGTATTCAAACCTCGGGTCATCTCTCAAAGGAATTACAGGGAAGTGTTCTTGTTATTGGTTATGGGACAAGTATTTTGGGGTTTTGGATAAAGGACAAGAAAAGTAAATTGTAAGAATTAAACTAATAGCTAATAAAGCTCTTGAGAAGGTATGAGAACTAGAAGTCCTATCCTAGTTATACTTATCAAGTGTGATGAGAATTGTCCATTGCTCCCACTTAGTTAACCTCTAACCATGAAGGAAAGTCAAGTGGATGAACTAACTTGATTCCACAAGTCCTAGCCAAATCATAATGAAAGACTAGCTTTAGTGGCATTCAAGTCAATTAGCAACTTCTAATTATCAATCAATAAAAGAGTTTGATAACTCAAGAGTCACCAATTACTCAACCAAAACCAAGAGGAGAAAAATCTAAATTAAAATCCTACCAAGCATTTTATCAAACACTTGGAAGGCACAAAATAAAAGCATAGAAAAGCAATAAGAGAATATAAATACTAAAACCAACAATTGCAAAATCAATGATAACAAATAATGGAGGCAGTAAAAAACATAAAATACCTCAAATTGCATTAAATAAGAAATTCAATCTAACATGAAGAGTTCATAAACTAAATTGGAGAATAAATAGATCAACAAGACAAGATAGATAAACTAAAGTACTAGAACAAATAAGAGTAAAAGAAAACTAAATTAAAGTATAATAGAAGTCTGAAATTGAAAAGGAAAAAAAACTAAGAACCCTAAAACCTAGAGAGAGGAGAAAGCCTCTCTCTCTCAAGAAAACTACATCTAAAACCTAAAATTATGTGAATAGTTGTATGAATGATTCCCCCACTCTGCAGCCTATAATCTGTGTTTTCGGTCTTGGAACTGGGCCAAAATCAGCCCAGAAATTGCCCCCAGTATTTTCTGATACGTGCATCACGTGGCTCTGTCACGCGTACGCGTCATTCACGCGTATGCGTCGCTGGACTTTTGCAAGGTCACACGTACATGTGATCCACGCGTGCGCGTCACCTAACTGTATGGCAACTATGACAAATTGCATATCATTTTGAAGCCCTGGATGTTAGCTTTCTAATGCAACTAGAACCGCCTCATTCGGACTTTCGTAGCTTAAGTTATGGTCGATTTAGTACGAAGAGGTCAGGGTTGACAGCTTGGCAATTCCTTCAATTTCTTGTATTCCTTCCACTTTTGTATGCTTCCTTTCCATCCTCTAAGCCATTCCTGCCCTATATACCCTGAAATCACTTAACACACATATCAAGGCATCGAATGGTAATAAGAGAGGATTAAAATTAGCAAATTTAGGGCCAAAGAAGCATGTTTTCAATCATAGCACAAAATTAGGAAGGAAAATGTAGAACATGCGAATTCAATGAATAAGTGTGAGAATAATGGATAAAATCCACTAAATTAAGCACAAGATAAATCGTAAAATAGCGGTTTATCAATCTCCCCACACTTAAAAATTAGCATGTCCTCATGCTAAGCTCAAGAGAAACTATAAAAGAGTAAAAAGGAATGGTAGAATGTATGAAATGCAACCTATCTATATGAATGCAACTAAATGTGAAATGCTTCTACCAACTTGGTTAAAAGTAAACAAATCCTTCAGGAAGAAATATGAACTGGATCTCACTAATTCAAATCATAAAATAAGGTACAAGTAAACTTGCAAAAGAAGATAGCTAATGAAAGCCAGGAACAAGGAATCGAGCATCGAACCCTCACTGGAAGTGTATGCACTCTAATTACTTAATTGTTTAAGGTTTGATTCTCTCAATTCTTTACTAACCTTGCTTTCTAAGACTTGCTCTTCTTCTACCAATCAACAGAGATTTAATGCACAAATACACATATCAAGAGGTCTTTTAAGGGTTGTAATAGTCTAAAATCTGAATCCTTAATTAGCCTAAACTTCCCACCTAACTCAAGACAATCCATATAATCACATGCAAAATCTAATTACCCATTAATTATGTTTTTCACATATTCATGCATCCCAATTTTGAGTACAACTCACATGCATTGCTACCAACACTTACTTTGGGGCATTTTGTCCCCTTTTTATTATTTGCTCTTTTTTTTCTTTTCTTTTCTTTTGTTTTTCTCAATGCATATAATTAAATTATTGAATGCAATAATATGTGCTCAACTATTGTTTTGCACATTTTCACAAGAATATATAACACCCAATTCTCAAACCAAATATTGGCAAACCCAACTTCCCCACACTTAAATCATGAATACTCTCACTAGTCTAACCTAACCAAGGATTCAAATTAAGGACATTATTATTTTCCGCTTAGAGTTAGTGATGAGCTAAAGTAAAGAATAAATAGGGTTAAAAGGCTCAACATTGGTTTACAAAGGATAATGAAAAGGTTAAGACCATATGGGTATGTAAGCTCAGTGAAACAAGGCCTCAATCATATAAGTACATGCATACATCAAACAATGGAAATATAGAATTGAGCAAGACAAAGATCACAATTATAGAGAGAACAACACACACCAAAAACAAAGTGTTGGTTGATAAAATGCAACCAATCAAATAAGCTAAAAAATCTCACAGGTTTTGTGTGTTCGAGCTCTAAACCATGTTCCAAAATAATATTTCTTCAAACAAGTTCAATAAAATTTGATTCAAATTAGTGAAATGATATAAAAAGTTTCTTGAAAAAGAAAATTTACTTCAGCCAAGTAGTAGTAGAATATGCACAAAATCAAACAAACATGCAATCAAACATGCAAATGCAACAATGAACTAACAAAGAAAATTAAATATTGGTGTTGAGACAGGAAAGTAACTAACTCACAGAAGTCGGTATCGACCTCCGCACACTTAGAGATTGCACCGTCCTCGGTGCATGCTAAGATATGCAAGTGGACGGGTGGTTACAACTGATGTTTTTCTCCAAAAATTTGCAGATGGACTTGTTTGTTGCCCATTGAAACGTCTTCCGGTTCCCTTCCTGGTGGCCATCCTAAAAGAAGAGAAAAGGGAAGAAAGGTAACCCAAAAATAAAGATAGAAAACAAATAAAGTATGGTTGGGTTAATGCCAAATAATAAGGGTCTCAATCACATGGTAGCTACAACATGCAAGTGAGAAAATAGTAGAAGCAAATGGCATATCAATTGTGCAAAAATTACAACAATGGGGAAGAGATAGTAAGTAATGAAAGACAATATAAATTCATGTCAATGCAAAAGGAATACAGATATCATAAAAGATTAGCATTGACAAATAAATAATATCACCCAACAATGTAAAACAAGTCACTAAGCACCAAAATAATACAAGAAAAGATACAACAGTTGAATAAGAATATTTAACACCAACGGAAAAAATAATAAACTTAGAAAAGAAAATAAAATCATGAACAAAATTAAAATGTACAGAAGAAAAGTATGCAAATGCAGTAAGTAAAAGAAATGGAAAGAGAATATGGATGAGAATGTAAAGAAATGAAGAAGAAGAAGAAGAAAGTAAGAAAGGAGGAAGAAAGAAGGAGAAATGATAAGAGAACAAGAAACGGACGAGACGCGCGCGCATGCATCACGCGTACGCGTGAAAACAAAGATGGCTATGCGACACGTAAGCGTCGTCCACAAAAATACATTCTGACGCGTGAGCATCGGTCACGCGTACACGTGACTACTCGCGCGACTCCAACACCACGGCCGCACAACTCTCTGTTCAATTCACACTTTTACGCCGATTTTCATGCCCACGCGTACGCGTCACTGACGCTTACACGTGGATGGTGAAAAAACACAGGGGACGCGTACGCATGAGGCACGTGTATGCGTGGGGTGGCCTGTGCGCCTGGCACCCTTCCCACACGTCTCCATCTCAACTCTCTGTTCATTTTAGATAAGGAGCGCTTTTGCATGCGACGCGTGCGCGTCATCGTCGCTTACGCGTCGATTGCAGTTTTTTTTTTTAAGATGAAATATAAAGCAAAATAAGGGTAAACATGTAGAATTGGAAATTAACACTGACAAAAATAAAATAAAACTAATAAAATGGAAGATAATACCATGGTGGGTTGTCTCCCATCTAGCACTTTTAGTTAAAGTCCTTAAGTTGGACATTTGGTGAGCTCCTTGTCATGGTGGCTTGTGCTTGAACTCATCTTGAAACTGCCACCAATGCTTGGACTTCCAATAAGTTCTATCAATTCCAAGTGAATTCCCCAAGTTTTGATGGAGTTCTTCACAAGCTTTGAGCTCCCAAAATTGATCCTCTTGTATGCCGGGATCCCAAGTCTTGTTTCTACACGCGTCTTCAAGTTGATCATCATGATTCCATCCGGGTGGTTTAGCCTTGGATTTCTCATGTAAGCACCCGAACATCCTCCTAGACCCATTCAATTTGGTTCTACACCAACCATTGTTATCAAACTTGAGCGTGCAACCATCATGAACCTAGAGTGACACTTCCAACCACCACACAATTCTCCCTTACTCTTCAATCCGCAGAGAGCTCTAAGTTGACCAAACGTTTCAAGCAACCCATACTCAAGTGGAATTAGAAAGCCTAGAGATAAGAGATTTACCCACTTGAATGGTGTAAAGGATGATGGTGACTTAGGAAGGGGGACCTCCCCACACTTTGACAATGCAAGGTCCACTCCCTTGTACTCCTCTTTAAATTCCTCCACCTCTTGACAAGTATCTTCAACTTCAATTCCTTGTTCATCAACTTATTCTTTGGCTATTTCACATCCACTAGGAGAGGATTCAATTGTAGATAGAAACTCATCAATTATTGAATCTATCTCATAATCAACCTCCTCCAAGTCTTCAACCATGACATGCCTTGGAGGTTGTACACCCTCCTCAACATCAAATTCAAACGTCTTGGAAGGAGGCTCTATGACTTGAGATTCCCATGGAGGTTCCGCATCTCCTAAGTCTTCAACCACTTCCTCTTCTTTGATAATTTTGGCTTTCTCCACTTGCTCTAGTACAAAATCTAACTCATCCTTGATAGCTTCCACCACTTTACAACTTTCTTCAATTCCCCTAATTCTTCAACTACTCCTTCATCTTCAAGGGTCTCTCCTACCTCCACTTTTTGGGCCTCCTCTTGCTTCTCTTGAAGTATGGATGCGTGAACCCGGTCCATTACATCCCTAAGACGATCCCTTCTCTCTTGTTCCATGTCAATAGCATAATTGGGATCATGTTGCTCTTGGATTAATAGATATGGGTGAAAAGTAAGTGCACCAGAGCTTGAGGGTTGAGTATTGGGGTTAAAGGATGGATCTACATGGGATATAAGAGCTTGGAGAGTAGAGGTAAGACCGGTGAGAATAGAGGTAAGTGTGGTTTGAAGCTCTCTTTGCCCTTGGCAAATAGCACTAAAGGTATCATCTATGGGAGCTTGGGGTGGATAGGAAGGTTCATTTGTTGGGAGAAAAGGCTCATAATACAGAGGTGGTTCTTCTTGATAAGGGTATGGAGATGGTGTATAATGAGGTGGTGGTTCTGGGTATGGTTCATATGGTTCGTATGGTGGTTGGTGTGGTGGATAAGGGTTAAAAGTCATATGGAAGTGAATGGTGGAAAGGGGCTTGTGAGTATGGTGGTTCAAATCTATGTTGAGGAGGGGGTTCATAGGCATATGGTGGGGCTTGTTGGTAACTACAAGGGGGTCCACTATATCCATTGTCTTGGTATGCACCTTGGAATGGCTCTTGCTCATAGTAAGTTGGTGGAGGTTGTTGCCAAGAGGGTTGATCAAATCCTTGTGGCTCCTCCCATCTCTAATTGTCCCAACCTTGATGCATGTTCTCATTATAGCTTCCATTCCCTACAACCTAATTTGAACCAAACTCATAGCCAAAGGGGTGAGAATTCATAGTAGCAAATAAAAACAAAAGCTAATAGAAAATACGAAATAAAATCCTAAAACTAACAAAAACTAACAAATAAGCAAAAGGCAAATATGTACAATAACCAATAGTAAGGAACACGTTTGTAATTCCCCAGCAACGGTACCATTTTGATGAACGAATTTTTGATGGTCTATAATTTCACAAATGAAACCGCATTGCAAGTATAGTTTCTAAACCAACAAAGAATCCTTTCATACAAAAATTTGGTTGTCACAAGTAACAAACCCCTAAAAATTAATAACCAAAGTATTTAAACCTCGGGTCATCTCTCAAAGGAATTGCAGGGAAGTGTTCTTATTATTGGTTATGGGACAAATATTTTGGGGTTTTGGATAAAGGACAAGAAAAGTAAATTGCAAGAATTAAACTAATAGCTAATAAAGCTCTTGGCAAGGTATGAGAACTAGAAGTCCTATCCTAGTTATACTTATCAAGTGTGATGAGAATTGTCCATTGCTCCCACTTAGTTAACCTCTAACCATGAAGGAAAGTCAAGTGAATGAATTAACTTGATTCCACAAATCCTAGCCAAATCATAATGAAAGACTAGCTTTAGTGGCATTCAAGTCAATTAGCAACTTCTAATTATCAATCAATAAAAGAGTTTGATAACTCAAGAGTCACCAATTACTCAACCAAAACTAAGAGGAGAAAAATCTAAATTAAAATCCTACCAAGCATTTTATCAAACACTTGGAAGGCACAAAATAAAAGCATAGAAAAGTAATAAGAGAATGTAAATACTAAAACCAATAATTGCAAAATCAATGATAACAAATAATGGAGGAAGTAATAAACATGAAATACCTCAAATTGCATTAAATAAGAAATTCAATCTAACATGAAGAGTTCATAAACTAAATTGGAGAATAAATAGATCAACAAGACAAGATAGATAAACTAAAGTACTAGAACAAATAAGAGTAGAAGAAAACTAAATTAAAGTATAATAGAAATCTGAAATTGAAAAGGAAAAAAAACTAAGAACCCTAAAACCTAGAGAGAGGAGAGAGCCTCTCTCTCTCTAGAAAACTACATCTAAAACCTAAAATTATGTGAATGGAAGTTGTATGAATGATTCCCTCACTCTGTAGCCTCTAATCTGTATTTTCGGGCTTGGAACTGGGCCAAAATCAGCCCAGAAATTGCCCTCAGCATTTTCTTATACGTGCAGCACGTGGCTCTGTCACGCGTACACGTCATCCATGCGTACGCGTCGCTGGACTTTTGCAAGGTCATGCATACACGTAATCCACGCGTGCACATCACCTAACTGCATGGCAACTATGGCAAATTGCATATCATTTTGAATCCCCGGATGTTAGCTTTCCAACGCAACTGGAACCGCCTCATTCATACCTCTGTATCTCAAGTTATGGTCGATTTAGTACGAAGAGGTCAGGGTTGATAGCATGGCAATTCCTTCAATTTCTTGTATTCCTTCCACTTTTGCATGCTTCCTTTCCATCCTCTAAGTCATTCCTGCCCTATAAACCCTAAAATCACTTAACACATATATCAAGGCATCAAATTGTAATAAGAGAGGATTAAAATTAGCAAATTTAGGGCCAAAGAAGCATGTTTTCAATAATAGTACAAAATTAGGAAGGAAAATGTAAAACATGCGAATTCAATGAATAAGTGTGAGAATAATGGATAAAATCCACTAAATTAAACACAAGATAAATCGTAAAATTGCGGTTTATCAATAATCACCCTATACCACTCAAGACTCTTAAGTACAAGACCAAGCTACCATATCATCAGAAACTCCGTCAGGCAGAGAAGGATAAGAAATTTGCTAGGTTTTTAGACATCCTCAAGACACTTAAGATCAAGATCCCATTCGTAGAATCCCTTAAACAAATACCTTCCTATGCCAAGTTTATGAAGGACATACTAAGCCACAAAAGGGATTGGAAGGAGGCTGAGATAGTTTTCCTCACCAAGGAATGCAGTGCGGTCATCCAGATGAACCTATTGGAGAAACTACAGGACCCTGGAAGTTTTGTGATACCATGCACTCTTGGAGACACTTGCGCAAGGATATCCCTATGTGATCTTGGAGCAAGCATCAACTGATGACAAGTCATCTTAGCCTAGTTTCACTAGCCTTTTTCTTATGTTTTCATTTGAATTATGCACTTTCTTGAGCCATAAGCAAGCCAATTGGGTAGATTTTCATGCTTCCTTTGATTGAATCAACCATAGATGAATTAATACAATTTCATGAGGTTTTATGCTATAATTGTCACATATTATGAAAGAATGAATATCTCATGATTTTGAGCATAGCTTTGATGTGTTTGGTTGATTGATGATAGGTGAAGAAAGCTTGGAGAAAGGTTGAAGCAAGAAGGAATGGCTAGGAGGAAGAGAGGACAAAAAGTTTGAGCAAAAGTTTGCCTCAAACTTTAGCTCAAACTTTTGGAATAAGTGAAAATGAACCAGGGAGCAAAAAGCTGGACCAAAAGTTTGCCTCAAACTTTTGCACAAACTTTTGGAAAAAAAGCTTGACCAAAAGTTTGCCTCAAACTTTTGCGCAAACTTTTGGGAGAAAAGCTTGAGCCAACGTTTGCCTCAAACTTTTTGGCAAACGTTGGCATCAAAAATCAACACCCTGGAGAGCAAAAGTTTGCGCCAACGTTTGCCTCAAACTTTTTGGCAAACGTTGGCGCCATGAGTGTGCATGAGGGGGCCAACGTTTGAGCAAAAGTTTGACCCCAAACTTTGGCTCAAACGTTGGTAGCAGCAAGGATGGGGTGGCTGATGTGAAAAGTTTGAGTAAAAGTTTGCCTCAAACTTTTATTCAAACTTTTACTCAAGCTTTCATGATTCCAAACCCGGTTCACTTTTGGTTCTCTCCCCAACTCCAAGAGCAATCAACCAAGGCCTCTATCAACCCAATTCCATCAAGAGCAAAGGCCCAATTGAAGGCTTGAAGACCATTTGAAGAAAGTGTATAAATAGCATAGGATTTAAGTTTTTCGGGGAGCTTTCCTTTTAGTTTTCATAGAGAGTTTTCGGAGAGCTTTTGGTGTGGAGTGAATTTTAATTTCTAAGTCTCGGGGAAGGAGAATTGAATTCCCTTCCTCTTAGTTTTTTTGCTTTCAATTTCAATTACAATTGTCTTGGATCTTGGGTTGGAGAATTGAAGGAATTATGTTTCAATCTCATCCTGAGACCTCTCTGTTTCTTTGCTGCACAATTGAATTTAAATTTCTGTTAATTGCTTCTTCATCTACTTTCTCTGCAATTTACATTTCCTTTGCAATTGTTCTTGTTGGATCTAGGAAGGCATTGAGATCTAGACTTGGTTATCTAGTCTCTTGGGTCCTGAGATCTGAATTATCATTTTACATTCTCTGTTTACTGCTCTCAAGCTCATTTACATTTCTGTTTCAAGATCCGATTCAATCCAATTCATCTTCCACTCTTATGTTTGTTGCAATTTTACTTTTTCTTGTTTAATTTCTGCAAATCCAATTCCCTTTACAATTCAAGCCATTTACATTTCTTGCACTTTAAGATTCTGCAATTTACATTTCTTGCGTTCTAAGTTTCTGCCATTTAATTTCTTGTTCTTTAAGATTCAGCACTTTAAATTTCAGTTCTCTTTAATTTCATGCAATTTACCCATTCCCTTTACTTTCTATGCAATTTAAATTCTGCAAATCACAAATCTCTCAACCAAATCTTGATTCGCTTGACTAAATCAACCACTAAACTAAAATTGCTCAATCCTTCAATCCCTGTGGGATCGACCTCACTCCCGTGAGTTATTATTACTTGATGCGACCCGGTGCACTTGCCGGTGAGTTTTGTGTCGGATCGTTTTCCGCACATCAAGTTTTTGGCGCCGTTGCCGGGGATTGATTAGATTGACAATGATTAAGTGAGGTGGAGATCTAGATCAAGCACTTTTACTTTTCTGTTCTTTAATTTTCAATTAACCCACTAACTGTTTGAATTTTTGCTTAAGTTAACTAAAACTTCACTCTAGCAGTAGATTGAAGTGTCACTGGCTTTGTGCGTTTCTTATGTTCTGCTTGTATGTCAGGCACAAGAAGGAACACACCCACCTTTCATGAACAAGACAAAAGAACTCTTATGAGGTTAAGAAGAGCTGAAAGAGGGAAAATATTGTTGGAGAAGAGGAATCCGAAGAAGAATTCCAAGATATGGAGGAACATTCAACCAATCCACCAGGTGGAGCAGACAACAACAATAACAACCCACCCCAGAGGAGAGTTTTGGCCTCCTATACCTTTGCAAATCCTAGACATTGTGGAAGCAGCATCTTAGCTCCAAATGTCAATGCAAACAATTTTGAACTAAAGCCACAACTCATCACTTTGGTTCAAAACAATTGCTCTTTTGGTGGAGGACCACTTGAAGACCCGAACCAACACCTATCCACTTTCTTGAGGATTTGTAACACTGTCAAAACTAATGGTGTGCCTCCTGACAGCTACAAGCTATTGCTATTCCCATTTTCTCTCAGGGACAAGGCCACTCAATGGTTAGAATCTTTTCCAAGAGACAGCATCAACAACTGGGATGATTTGGTAACCAAGTTCCTTGCCAAATTTTACCCACCTCAAAGGATCATAAGGTTGAAGACTGAGGTACAAACATTTACACAAATGGAGGCTGAACCCATCCATGAGGCATGGGAGAGATACAAGGCTCTGATCAGGAAATATCCTCCTAACATGTTCACTGAGTGGGATAAGCTGCAGAATTTCTATGAGGGCTTAACATTGAAATCCCAGGAAGCTTTAGATCATTCAGCTGGAGGTTCTTTGTAACTCATGAAAACTGCAGAGGAAGCTCAAAATCTCATTGATATGGTGGCTAACAACCAATATTTCTTTGCTCATCAAAGAAATCGCCAACCATCACAAAGGAGAGGAGTAATGAAGCTAGAAGGAGTGGACTCAATCTTGGCTCAAAACAAATTAATACAGCAGTAAATTTAACAACAATTTGAGCAAATGACCAAGAGGATTGATAGCCTCCAAGTTGCAACAGTTAACACTAGCCAACCATCAACCACATGGGGACAGAATGAAGAAATTCAAGAGGAGCAACAGCAAGAACAAGTCCAGTACATGTATTCTAGTCCAAATGAAGTCTATGGTGATACTTACAACCCCTCATGGAAGAATCACCCCAACCTCAGATGGGGAGATAGTCACAACCAAAACCAACAACCATGGCAGAGGAACTCAAACCAAAATAATTCAAGAAACAATCAAAACTACAACCAGCAGCAAACTAACCAAAACACTTACAGAAAACCTCAAAACAACTACCCCAACCTCAACCAGTACCAATCCAATAACCAACCCAACAACCAAAATGCCTACCATCCATCACCCGCATCTCACAACCCACCACAAGCATCACCTGAATCTCAAAGACTCACTAACTTGGAGACCTTGATAGACAAAATGTTGAAGCACCAGGAAATGATGACCAAAAACCATGAAGCTTCAATGAAGAACCTAGAGAGGCAGATTGGGCAAATCTCCAAACAGATTTCTATTGAGAGACCTTCAAGCTCACTGCCCAGTGACACAATCCCAAATCTTAAGGAGGAATGCAAGGCAATACAATTAAGGAGTGGGAAAACATTGATGAGCAACAATGACACTACAAAGAAGCAAGCAGAGAGTAGCAAACGGCCAAAAGAAGATGAGGAGCAAACAAAGGAAGATGAAGCCAAGGATCAAGAGGTGATGCCAAGCAAAAGCACTAAGAAACTCAAAGAGAAGGACAACCAACCACACATTTCAAAAGAAGTGACTCAAGGCCAGCATCAAATAGGACAGAGCATCACACCTCCACTGCCATATCCCCAGAGGTTCAACAAAGAGGCTAAGGACCAACATTTTCACAAGTTCCTTGAGACTTTCAAGAAGCTGGAAATCAATATCCCCTTGGCTGAAGCACTTGAGCAAATGCCTCTGTATGCCAAATTTTTGAAGGAGCTTATCAATAAGAAAAGAAGCTGGGATGAGAAAGAAACCATACTGCTTACTGAGGAATGCAGGGCCTTGATTCAAAAAGGGCTTCCTCCTAAGCTTGAGGACCCAGGGAGCTTCTTGCTGCCTTGCACCATTGGGGAATTGACCATCACTAAAGCAATGTGCGATCTAGGAGCAAGTATTAACTTAATACCATCCTCCTTGGTGAAAAAGCTTCGTATAGAGGAAGTTAAACTGGTACAGATGTCTCTAAAACTAGTAGATAAGTCAATGGTATACCCCAGGGGTGTGATTGAAAACCTTTTGGTCAAGGTGGACAATTTCATATACCCTGCTGATTTTGTGGTTCTAGAATCAGATGAGGATGATGGTGACTCTATTATACTGGGAAGGCCATTCTTGGCCACTTCTAGAGCTATCATAGACGTGGAGGAAGGAGAATTAACTCTCAGAATGCATGATAAGAGTGTCACTCTGAAGGTATTACCAGAAGCACAGTTTAGTAATGAGAAGAAAGACTATATGGAAATTGACAAGGGAGAATCACAGTTAAAGGAAGACAGTGACAAGGTGATTCACAGCAACATCCCAAGGCAAAAGATTGTGCAGACTGATGAAGAAGTTCAAGAGAATATTGGAGTATTAGCCACTGAGAAGAGAGATCCCCAAGGTAAGCCTACGGCCAGAGAAGAAAGATCAGCAAAAGAAAGGATGAAACGCAGAAAAAAAACAAAAAGGGGTTGGAAGAACAGGAAGATTCCAACAGAGGGGCTTTCCAAAGGTGACAAAGTGCAACTGGTATATCAACCGCTGGGAACAAGCCAACAGACTGATGACTATTACACTGTCAGCAACATACTCTCATTAGAGCACGCTGAAATTGAACACCAGAGAACAAAAAGGAGGATCACAGTCAGGGGAGACAAGTTGAGGCACTACAAGCACCAACCTCCATAAAAGAAAGCCCCAATGTCAAGCTAGTGACAATAAAAGAGCGCTTGTTGGGAGGCAACCCAACCTGAGGTAGTTTTCTTTTCATAGCTTTTTCAATAAAAATGTTGAATAATTGATATATATTGCAAGGAGCTAAGTTTGGTGTTGCACACCAAAAACAACTTAAGGGAGAATGTAGGATTCTAAGTTTGGTGTTCCACCAAAACCTCATTCAAAAGCACATTCTAACTTCATGCACATTGCTAGTTCCAAGCAATCAAACAGATTATGCAACCACTTAACTGCTTTTTAGTCTTAACTTCATAACCTTTAGCAAGGACACAAGATTTTGCCTAGAGTTAACCTGTTGTATCATGAGAAGTAGCAAGAAATTAAGTTTGGTGTTCCCACACCAAATTAAATCCACAAGCCACACTCAAGTCATGCATACTAACTGGTCATCTAAGGGCTTGAGAAGCAAGCAACTTTTGAGAATTGTGCAGGGAATTCACCACCATTTGAGGACACTATGCATCATAACTCAAAAGGGCACAACAGAAGGAAGGACAAAGGAACTGTAAACCAATAGGTCGTATTTAGACTTAACTCTTGCTGTTGAAAAATGTTTTGACTTATGTTTTGTTAAAGTGTTCATCTAATACAAGCAGAATCACTCTTAAAATAAGTAAGCTAGTTTAAGTGTGTGCTTGTGTGTTTACTTCCACTTGACTAAAAGCATGTTTTGTCCCCTGCATCTTTAATTCAATAAAAGAAATGTTTGAAGGTGAAGTGAGATAGTTCTCTGTTAGATAGAAGTATAATAAAAGTAAGTGGTGGTATGTGTGTGATTGTATAATAGCTCACTTTTAGTGAATAAAAGAACTAGGATATCTCCTTCTAAGTATAAAGTGGCCTACTGTCTATGAATCTCAATCAAATAAAAATCCTTGGTTAGAAAGTAAAAAAAAGAAAGAAAAAAAGGGGAGAAAAAGAAATAGCCAAAGAGTGGCAGAACAAAAGAAAACAAAAAGAAACAAAGCTGGACACCAATAGCTTGAACCTTAGAATATATGCTTGTGGTGTCTTTGTATTAGGGTCTGCTTGGATTAGTAAGCTCTTTGGAGTGCATCAACACTCGGTGACTTGGGTTAACTAACCCGGGATCATCAGCTGAAAGTCCACTATCAAGAGCAACCTAACTACAAGGCATTTAGTAGCCCAAAGAGGTGCTGGGCATCAATGTTTTAAGAAGGAATGTGAGCCAAGTGTCTATAGTGAATAATGTGTCAAGTATAAAGAAAAGAAAATGAACTTGCTACACATGACACTCAAATAAAGCTTATGAACAAAATAATAGCCAAGGATAAAGGAATAATGAGAGGTCATAGCAGTGTGTCACTTGAAGCTTGAAGGAGACTTTCTAGGCTTAAGAGTCAATAAGAAGTGAGTGTTTGCATATCCACATAAAACCCCATGAACTACCAATAATACTTTGCTAGCATGAATATCCTCTTCCATTTCATTCTTTCTTCTCAATAAATCTTTTCTTGCTTGGGGACAAGCAAGCTTTAAGTTTGGTGTTGTGATGACAAGTCATCTTAGCCTAGTTTCACTAGCCTTTTTCTTATGTTTTCATTTGAATTATGCACTTTCTTGAGCCATAAGCAAGCCAATTGGGTAGATTTTCATGCTTCCTTTGATTGAATCAACCATAGATGAACTAATGCAATTTCATGAGGTTTTATGCTATAATTGTCACATATTATGAAAGAATGAATATCTCATGATTTTGAGCATAGCTTTGATGTGTTTGGTTGATTGATGATAGGTGAAGAAAGCTTGGAGAAAGGTTGAAGCAAGAAGGAATGGCTAGGAGGAAGAGAGGACAAAAAGTTTGAGCAAAAGTTTGCCTCAAACTTTAGCTCAAACTTTTGGAATAAGTGAAAATGAACCAGGGAGCAAAAAGCTGGACCAAAAGTTTGCCTCAAACTTTTGCGCAAACTTTTGGAAAAAAAGCTTGACCAAAAGTGTTCCTTAAACTTTTGCGCAAACTTTTGGGAGAAAAGCTTGAGCCAACGTTTGCCTCAAACTTTTTGGCAAACGTTGGCATCAAAAATCAACACCCTGGAGAGCAAAAGTTTGCGCCAACGTTTGCCTCAAACTTTTTGACAAACGTTGGCGCCATGAACAACATACCCTGGAGAGCAAAAGTTTGCGCCAACGTTTGCCTCAAACTTTTTGGCAAACGTTGGCGCCATGAGTGTGCATGAGGGGGCCAACGTTTGAGCAAAAGTTTGACCCCAAACTTTGGCTCAAACGTTGGTAGCAGCAAGGATGGGGTGGCTGATGTGAAAAGTTTGAGTAAAAGTTTGCCTCAAACTTTTACTCAAACTTTTACTCAAGCTTTCATGATTCCAAACCCGGTTCACTTTTGGTTCTCTCCCCAACTCCAAGAGCAATCAACCAAGGCCTCTATCAACCCAATTCCATCAAGAGCAAAGGCCCAATTGAAGGCTTGAAGACCATTTGAAGAAAGTGTATAAATAGCATAGGATTTAAGTTTTTCGGGGAGCTTTCCTTTTAGTTTTCATAGAGAGTTTTCGGAGAGCTTTTGGTGTGGAGTGAATTTTAATTTCTAAGTCTCGGGGAAGGAGAATTGAATTCCCTTCCTCTTAGTTTTTTTGCTTTCAATTTCAATTACAATTGTCTTGGATCTTGGGTTGGAGAATTGAAGGAATTATGTTTCAATCTCATCCTGAGACCTCTCTGTTTCTTTGTTGCACAATTGAATTTAAATTTCTGTTAATTGCTTCTTCATCTACTTTCTCTGCAATTTACATTTCCTTTGCAATTGTTCTTGTTGGATCTAGGAAGGCATTGAGATCTAGACTTGGTTATCTAGTCTCTTGGGTCCTGAGATCTGAATTATCATTTTACATTCTCTGTTTACTGCTCTCAAGCTCATTTACATTTCTGTTTCAAGATCCGATTCAATCCAATTCATCTTCCACTCTTATGTTTGTTGCAATTTTACTTTTTCTTGTTTAATTTCTGCAAATCCAATTCCCAATTCCCTTTACAATTCAAGCCATTTACATTTCTTGCACTTTAAGATTCTGCAATTTACATTTCTTGCGTTCTAAGTTTCTGCCATTTAATTTCTTGTTCTTTAAGATTCAGCACTTTAAATTTCAGTTCTCTTTAATTTCATGCAATTTACCCATTCCCTTTACTTTCTATGCAATTTAAATTCTGCAAATCACAAATCTCTCAACCAAATCTTGATTCGCTTGACTAAATCAACCACTAAACTAAAATTGCTCAATCCTTCAATCCCTGTGGGATCGACCTCACTCCCGTGAGTTATTATTACTTGATGCGACCCGGTGCACTTGCCGGTGAGTTTTGTGTCGGATCATTTTCCGCACATCATCAACCTAATGCCATCATCATTAATGAGGAAGCTCCGGATTCAAGAAGTCAAGCCTACCAACATTTGCCTTCAGCTTGCTGACGGCTCCATCAAGTTCTCATCAGGAGTGGTTGAGGACATGATTCTGAGGATTGGTCCCTTTAAATTTCCCACAGACTTTGTGATACTAGATATGGAAGAGAACAAGAATGCTTCCATCATTCTAGGATGACCTTTTCTGGTTACAGGGAGAACCATCATTGACATTTAGAAAGGGGAAGTGACACTGAGAGTCGATAAGGATGAGTTCGTGCTAAACACTATCAAGGCCATGCAACACCCTTATTCCCCAGAGGAATGCACGAGGATTGATGTCATAGAACCCCTGGTTGAAGAGGTACATGAGATTGAAAGACTCGAGGAGGAGCTGCATAACATTCTCGAAGAGGCCATGCCTGAACTGGATGCACCGGAAGAGCAGGGGGAGACACTAAACACCCCTAAAGTGGAAGATAGACCTCCTAAAACTCGAGCTTAAGCCTTTGCCACCATCCTTGAAATACGTGTTCTTAGGAGATGGTGACACCTATCCAGTGATCATAAGTTCTACCCTAAAGCAACAGGAAGAAAAAGCACTGGTTCAAGTACTCAAGACCCACAAGACAGCTCTAGGATGGACCATAAGTGACTTAAAAAGGATCAGCCCGATTTGATGTATGCACAAGATCAAACTTGAGGATGCTGCTAAACTTGTTGTGCAACCACAGAGGCGACTAAATCCAGCTATGAAAGTAGTGGTCCAAAAAGAGGTTACAAAACTTTGGGAAGCTAGAATCATATATCCTATTTCAAATAGTCACTGGGTAAGCCCTGTGCAGGTGGTACCAAGAAAGGGGGGATGACAGTTATCCATAATGAAAAGAATGAGCTGATCCCTACAAGAATTGTCATAGGATGGTGTATGTGCATCGATTATAGGATACTCAACAATGCCACAAGAAAGGATCACTTTCCCCTACCTTTTATAGACCAGATGCTGGAGAGACTGGCTGGCCATGCATTCTACTGCTTCTTGGATGGTTATTCAGGCTGCAATCAGATCGCAGAAGATCCTCAAGACTGAGAAAAGGCAGCATTCACATGCCCATATGGGGTATTCACATGCCTATATGCTCTCCATTTTCTTTGATATGGTTGAAAAATTCCTTGAAGTATTCATGGATGACTTCTCTGTCTTTGGTGATTCCTTTGACACTTGCCTTAACCATTTCGCCCTGGTACTGAAATGATGCCAAGAAACAAACCTGGTTTTGAATTGGAAAAAATGTCACTTTATGGTAACTGAAGGTATTATTCTTGGGCATCGAATTTCAAACAAGGGAATAGAGGTTGATCAAGCCAAGGTGGAAGTAATTGAAAAATTACCACCACCTACTAATGTTAAGGCTATCAAAAGTTTCTTAGGACATGCAGGAGTCTACAGGAGGTTCATAAAAGACTTTTCCAAAATTGCAAAACCCCTGTGTAATCTTCTAGCTAATGACACTCCTTTTAATTTTGATGAGGATTACCTACATGCCTTCGAAATTTTAAAAGCAAAACTTGTATCTGCTCCTATCATTTCTGCACCCAATTGGGCCCTACCGTTCAAATTGATGTCCGATGCCAATGATTATGCCATTGGATCAGTTCTGGGACAAAGAAATGATAAGATTTTTCATGTCATTTATTATGCCAGTCACATTCTCAATGACGCACGAAGGAACTACACCACCACAGAAAAGGAACTACTTGCAGTTGTCTATGCCATTGATAAATTCAGATCCTATTTAATTGGGTCTAAGACTATTGTCTATACTGACCATGTTGCTCTTAGTACCTTCAAACCAAGCAGAATCCTAAACCTAGGCTAATCAGATGGGTACTGCTCCTTCAAGAATTCGACGTCAAGATTAGGGACAGAAAGGGATCAAAAAACTAGGTGGCTGATCATTTATCCAGGATTGAACATGTGGAAGGAATGCCACCTCCAATTACTGTTGTATCCGAGACCTTTTCAGATGAGCAACTTTTTGCAATCCAACAGGCACCATGGTTTGCAGACATTGTTAACTATAAAGTCATGAGATTCATCCCAAAGGAATACAGCAAACAACAAGTTTGAAAACTACAACATGATGCTAAGTACTACTTGTGGGACGAACCCTATCTCTTTAAGAGATGCTCGGATGGTATAATTCGATGTTGTGTCTCCGAGGAGGAAACCCAACAAATTCTCTGGCATTGTCACGGTTCTGAGTATGGAGGACATTTTAGAGGAGAGCGAATGGCCACCAAGGTCCTTCAGGGCGGGTTCTACTGGCCAACCCTCTTCAAGGACTCACGGGCATTTGTCCGTAACTGTGATAGATGCCAGCGAGTTGGAAACCTCCCACATAATCATGAAATGCCACAACAAGGAATACTGAAAACTAAGTTGTTTGGTGTATGGGGAATAGATTTCATGGGACCTTTTCCACCCTCATATTCAAACACATACATCCTGGTGGCAGTAGACTATGTGTCTAAATGGGTGGAGGCAATCGCGTCACCCACTAATGACACCCGAGTGGTGCTAAAATTCCTCCAGAAATACATTTCAGCAGATTTGGTGTAATCTAACGACCCAATTTTCAATATGTCTAGATCATACTGGAAACTGAGCGCTAGCAATTTGTCTTCCTAATTATTATCTATTATTTATCATATGAGCCTGATTCGTTGTTAAAAGTGTAGTTAATTTGCGAGGTATTTTTTTTTTTGAAAACGTTTGGATTAATAAACAGAATCATTCATAATCAACTAACAACTGATAACAGATAAAACAGTTATAAATAATCACACATAAATACATCACAAGTAGCTAACAACATTCAGTGACCCAGCCTTTATCAAAGTATAGACTTTTAGTTAGAACACCCCTAGATATAGCTAGATAATAACTAGAGTAAAGTATCATTTTTGTCCCCAACGTTTGGGGTAAGTTTCAAAGTTGTCCCTAACATTTCAATCGTTCTATTTAAGTCCCTAACGTTTCAAAACTGAGTTAATGTTGTCCTGCCATTAGAGATCCGTTAACAGAATTGACGACGGGATAAAATTGAGACAATTTTGAAACGTTAGGAACTTAAATAGAACGAAAACATTGGGGACAAAAATGATACATAGAAATAAATTTTAATTTTATTCTTCAATAATATCAATTTTTTACTATACATAGTATTCAATTATTTTTTAATCACATCTAAATAAATTACACTTAATCATATTTCTTTCATTTTAAATAAATTATTTTTTTTATAATTTTACTCTTAAAAATTTTTAGTTATCATAAAATGTTTATAAAATGACTAGTATATAAATTTGGAGAAAAGAAAAAAATAATATATATACAATAAAATATAAATTATACATTTTGTCTCTAATGTATCAAAATTCTTTAAAATTATAAAAAAATAAATTTATTTAAAATGAATGTAATGTGATTAAGTGTAATTTATTTATATGCAATTAAAAAACGTTCTGTGTAGCACTGGAAAACGTTCTGCGGTCATACCACTATTTATCTGACTGTCTCAATGTAGCAGATGAGCATACAAATAATTCTGGAGTTGTCTTAATGCAACAAATGAATAAGCAAACATCTCTTGGGTTGCCTCAAGCAACAAATGTACATAAAACAAATATCTCTTTATTGTATTACTCTTTCCTTTGTATCCATATTACTCTTTTTTTTCTTTATCTCTTTACCTTACTCTGCTTACTCTGTTCTCTGTGTTACTTTATTCTGCTCTGATGTCTCTGCTTAACGTATGTATTTTAAAGCTTATGTAAATTTCGGTATGAATAGTTAGCCTGTCCCAAGTATAGGTTCATTAAGTTTATACTGAAACAGTTTAACTTTTCATATAATACATAACCCTAGTCGCAATTCAAGGACTAACTATGTTGCCCTAGTTCGTTCACTACTTTCTGTCTGTTTTTCTGTCATTAAAACTTTACAGACTTTTTCTTTGGTTTTTATCTTTTCTTTAACTTTCTATCTTTCATTTATCTTTGCCTCAATAACATGTTGTTACCACTCCCTAAGTGTTTTATGAAGGTAATTACGAGATTCTTCTCTTAAAGTTGTCTTTCTAAAGATTTTACAGAAACTGCCTTTTCCACATTATTTTATTATTTTTTATTAAAATATTATTTTTAATTAAATATTATTATTTAATATTTTATTATTATTTATTATTTTATCATTAAATTTTCAAAAATTACCGTACTTTAACTTTTAACCTTTAAAATTCACTTTTTACCATCCGTAACTTTTAATATTTCTACTTTAACCACCTTAACTTCTGAAAATTACCAAATAACCCATCAAACACAAAAAAAATTACAACCTTGCCCTTTTTAAGATCTAAAATGTGTTATTCAATGTTCTTCATCACACTTAAAGTGTTCTTCATGTTCTTCATAAATTTTTCAGATTCTTTCTCTGTTTTTACCCGTTTTTCAATCTTTTCAGCAACCAATTTTTACCATTATTCATAATAATTTAGCAGCCACTAAAACCCCATCTTTTCTACATTATTTTAACACAAATTGAACCCCAATTTAAGGTCTAGGGTTTCGGTTTCCAGATACACCCAAGAACACAAATTCATAGCTTGAATTTCATCAAATTTCATCAAAATTTTACCAAATTTTCACCAAGAATCAATCATGAATGCAACCAATTTTTAGCACAGCCAAACCATACAAAATTCACACAACTCAAACACAAATAATCAAGATTAATTTCGTCACACCCTACCTGGTTTTGCTGCTCCTAATTCGGTTATGTCCTTAGGTGGTCCTTAAGCACTTTTTCCTCCTAAATCACATCAAGAACAACTTTAAATCCAAAAACCCTCAACTAACCGAATCTTTCTCAGCACATTAGGAAGGGATTTATCACCGTAAACTTGCTGGAAATTAATGTTTCTTGGCCCTCAAGTCAAGTTAAGCATGATTCCTAAGGAAGAACATCAAGAAAACACATGTCTAAGCATGTTTCCTTGAAAACCAAATTCAAAGGGGAAAGGAATAGCCATCTCACCTTATTTCCAGCCTTGATAAGTTACATGGTTATGTAGAGGAAGAAGAAATGATCATTTTGGTGAAATAGGAATTTTGATTTGAGTTTTAGTTCAGAAGAAATCAAGCTTTGAAGATTAAGTGTTCATGAAAGTTTCTCTCTTTTCTCTCTTGTTATTTTCGACCAAAATGAAGAAATGAGACAGCCTTGGAGGTTTTGGGGGGTGTAAGGTGAGTTGTGATTGGTTGGCTTGGAGGTGGATTAAAATAATATTAAAATATCTCTGGTGTACAACTACTAAAACTAGGTGTATCGGAATACTTATAAAAACATCTCTAACAATTATTTTCTGAGCTACTAGCATAAATGACACTAGTAACATATTTATTATGAGAATAAAATATGTATAATAAGGCCTTAGCATTACTAAAGTCATCAGAGAGTGCTGGTGCTAAGCTGCACCAGTAAACTTTGAACCCGGTTAAATCGATTTTTGATTTTTAACTAAGCTACACCAGGTAACCTTATAATATCATTCAAGAAGCTTCTAATACTAATATAATGATAATTATATCCTATTATCTCTCTTCTCTCATTAATCGAGTCCAGTTCATTAAACTGAGATTATTTACGAAAAATAGGATCAAAACTCCAAATCGATATGGTTCAAAAACTAGGTTCTTCATGACTGCATTATCGAGCTTGCCTCAAAAATTTCTAGCTTAAAGAAGACGTAACGACAATGAGGATCGAGATACTTGATGATATATCAGAGGTTCTCCCCTTACTGATCCTCCGGAGGAATCCGTTCTTTCAGAAAAGATCTCGCGTACTCGAAAACCGGGGTTGTTACATTCTACCCTCCTAAAAGAAAATTTTGTCCTCAAAATTTTAGTTTCCTGAGAATAGATGCGGGTAATCAGCTTTCATCTTATCTTTCAGTTCCCAAGTGTGCTCTTCTTCTCCTCTTTGTCTCCAAGCTACTTTGACTAAGCGAACAGTTTTGCCTCTTAGCTGTTTATCACTTCTTTCTACGATCTGAACTGGTGATGCTTGATATGTCAAATCGTTTCGTAACTGTACTCTCTCTGGTTGTAAAATTTGACTCTTGTCGGGAATATATTTCTTAAGTTGCAAAACATGAAAAACATCATGAAGGTTTGATAAATAAGGAGGAAGGGCTATTTGATAAGCTACTAGACTGACTCTTTTAAGTGTTTGGAAAGGTTCTATGTATCGTGGGTTAAGCCTTTTAGTCTTAAGGGCTCTATCTATCCCAGTAATCGAAGTTACTTTTAGAAAGACATGGTTTTCCTCACTAAACTCTAAGGGTCTACATCTATTATCGGCATAGCTCTTTTGACGGCTTTGTGCTGTCTGGATCTTCTGACGAATCTCCTTTATCTTCTCAGTAGTTTCTTACACTAAGTCTGGACCTAAGACACTAGCTTCTCCGTCGTCATTCCAACACAATGGTGTCCGGCATCTTCTTCCATAGAGATATTCATATGGTGCCATACCGATACTTTATTGGCAACTGTTATTGTTGACGAATTCGACCAACAGCAAATACTTATCCCAGCTGCTTTGATTGTCTATCATACATGATCGTAACATGTCTTCTAACGTCTGGATTGTCTGCTCTGATTGTCCGTCTATCTGAGGATGGTATGCTATACTCGTGTTCAATTCTGTTCCCAACGCTTTCTAAAAAGCTCCCGAGAATCTAGTAGTAAACCTCGAAACTCGATCTGAGACAATTTACGAAGGTATCCCGTGCAGTCGTACGATTTCTTGAATATATATTCATTCCAGCCTTTCTAAAGTATAATCAACATGAATTGGAAGGAAGTGCGCTGACTTTGTCAACCTGTCCACAATTACCCAGATGGCATCGTGTCCTGTTGAGGTCCTTGCCAATCCCGTGACAAAATCCACAGTAATCTGCTCCTATTTCCATTGTGGTATTTCTAAGGGTTGTAGGGTTCCTGACGGTTTCTGATGTTCCACCTTCACCTTTTGGAAGGTTAAACATTTTCAAGCATAACCAACTGCCTATTTCTTTAAGCCCGGCCACCAGAACATTCGTTTTAAATCTTGATACATCTTTGTCACTCCATGATGCATAGAAAATCTACTTTGGTGAGCTTCAGCAAGAATCTTTTGTCATAATTCTCTAGAGTTAGGCACACAAATTATGTTCTTGTACCTCCATAGGCCACTACGATCCTGTCTCACAGCTTTTTCAGCTCTACAAGCAATGGTGACATCCGGTACGGTGTTATGGAAATCGATCCGGTTCCAGGTACTAGATCAATGCTGAATTCTGATAAACCCATATTTTATGATGTAATTTGTGCTCAAATTGAGTGTTTCTATCAATTCTTCACCCACTTATTCATGTAAATTACATGGTTTTACTATTCCTTCCTTATTTTATGATATATGTGAAAAACATGCTTCCTATACTTTAAAAATATTAATTTTAATTACCCTTTATTACCATTCGATGCTGTGATTTGTGTGTTAAGTATTTTCAGGTTTCATAGGGCAGGAATGGCTTAAAGGACAGAAAAAAAACATACAAAAATGGAAGGAAAATACAAAAAAATGGAGTTTTGAAGAAAAGGCAACGACGCGAACGCATGGACGACGTGAACGCGTGCCTAGTGCGAAATGGCAGCGACACGTACGCGTGGATGACGCGGACGCGTGCCTTGAGCAGAACGCAAATGACGTGCACGCGTGACAGACGCCACGTACAAGAATCTGCAGAAAACGCCCCCAGCGATTTCTGGACCCTTTTTCGGCCCAAATCCAAGTCAGAAACACAGGATATAAACCAAAGAATGAAGGAATCAAATAAGGGAACAACTGAGTGAGAGATACAATATACACAATTTTAGGATTAGATGTAGTTTTTAGAGAGAGAGGTTCTCTCCTCCCTCTTAGGATTAGGATTTAGGATTTCTATTATGTTTAGGCTACTTCTTTTCAATCACAGGTTCAATGTTTTTTTAATTTATTTTCTACTTTTATTTATTCTATTACTTTAATTGTTATTTATCTTTTCAATTTGGCTTATGAACTTCATGTTAAAGTTGATTTTTTTATTTAATATAATTTGAGGTATTTCAGATTTAAGATTTCTTTCTTTTATTTATGTTACTATTGCTTCTAATCTGAAGGCATTTTTATTCGAGTAGATTCTCTTCCCTTTTGGCTTTGGTTAAGTAATTAGTAACACTTGAGTTATCAAACTCAGCTGTTGATTGAAATTGGAATTCTTTGCTGATTAATTTGTACTCCAATAACTCTAGTCTTTCCATAGAAGTTGACTAGGACCTGAGGATCAAATCAATTTCTCCACTTGACTTTCCTTTGTTTAGCAAGGGTTAATTAAAGTGGGAGCAGAATCCAATTCTCATCACACCTAATAAAGATAACTAGGATAGGACCTCAATTTCTCATATCTTTCCAAGAGATTTTATTAATTATTAATTTATTTTTCTTGTTATTTAAATTACTTGTTCCCTATTTCAAAAACCCAAAAATATACTGTTTTACATAACCAATAATAAATCATACCTCCCTGCAATTCCTTAAGAAGACGACCCGAGGTTTGAATACTTCGGTTATAAATTTTATTGGGTTTTGTTACTTGTGACAACCAAAACTTTTGTACGAAAGGAATTCTTGTCGGTCTAGAAGCTATACTTACAACGTGAATTTATTTGTGAAAATTCTAGATCGCGCGAGAGTTTCATTTGTCAAATTCTATCTCTCGCTGAGGAGGAAACTCAGGTATGTCATCCAAGAAAACATCAGGAAATTCCTTCACCATTCAGATTTGTTCTAAGCTTAATTCACTATCATTCGAGCTAGCCACTAACAGAACGTACCCCTCACAATCACTCCCGTCTAAGGTAACTCCTACAGAATTCAGATATAAGGTGTGGGACAGAAATGGTTTAGTACATAGACTATCAGATGGAATAACAGCAGTTATTTTAAAGCAATCAAGGAAAACATGATACTTAGATAACCAATCTAATCCTAAAATAACTTCTAAACCACATAGAGGCCAACAGATTAGATCATGTATAAAAGTCCTATTCCTAATAGCAAGTGGTACTTGCTGGTACATTAAACTGGTCAAAGCATTTTGGAATGCAGGTGTATGAATAATCAAGTGAAAATTTAATTTAAAAAAATATAATCCTAACTCGGGAGCAACAGTTAGAGAAATAAAGAATGCGATGCACCCGAATCATACAGTACAGTTAGAAATCGATTCTTGACATAACACTGACCTTAAATGAGGGCGTCCAATTGCACAACATCGTCAATAGTGATAGAAAACACTCGTCCTTGTTGTTGGGTTTTGACTGGATTTTGAGTAAATCCCTTCGGACAATCCTTGGCAATATGTCCAAGTTCTCCACAAGCATAACAGTTAGGTGATCCAAACTGGCAAGACCTGTTACCATGCTCTTTTCCGTATTGCTTACATGCAGGGTTTATGTAAGCCTGATGGGCTCGTTTACCATTGCCTTGCCTTACTTTACCTCCATTCTTACCCGTACATCGAGCAGTAATGTTACCAACTTGTAGGTTCTTATGCTGTCTTATGCCACGTGCTTTAAAATGCACCCTTCTCCCAGCTGCCTGATGATTGCTAAGACGCCTTGGTGGAAATCCTTGGCGACTCACCTTGGCCACAATCACTTTCTTAATAAATTCATCCACTAACTTGCTCTTGTTGACTAATTCGGCAAAATTACGTATCTCCAGCGGAACTATTGAACTCATCAGATCATCACGAAGGCCTCCTTCAAACTTCAAGCACTTCCATTCTTCGAAGTCATCAGGATTCCCTTGACAGGTCTTAGAAAAATGACACAAGTCAGCAAAATTACGAGCATATTCAACAACAGTCATATCCCTTTGTCTCAGCAGCATAAGCTCTATCTCCTTAGCATCACGCACTGCTCTCGGGAAATATTTCTTGTAGAATTCATCTTTAAAAATATCCCAAGGAATGTCACCTTCATTACATTGTAGCAGTCGCTGTATCCCCTGCCACCAGTACTCAGCTTCTCCCTCGAGCATATAAGTAGCAAACTCCACGTGTTGTCCTTCCGGAACATGCTGCGTTCTCAGTGATCGTTCAATACCTCGAAACCAGTTATCAGCGTCAGTAGCAACGACTGTACCCTTGAACTTAGGCAGATTAACCTTCAGAAAGGTTGCAAGGGTCATAAGTCTTTTAGCATGTCCTAAGTTATTCTCATAATTCCCATTATCTTCTCCGTATTCATTCTCATTCCCATTTCTCATTCCAAGACGTTCAACAGCCCTAGCCGCTGCTACCGCAGCTTCACGCACTACTTTAGCCACATTGTTCATGGTAGCCATAAATGTTTCCTGTTCCCCCTCGTAGTTAACATTAGGAATTCCTTCCCGTACGCCTCGTCTCTGTGAACTCATTGTAGTCCTATTCACACCAAACAATCATTGTTAAGGTGATCAGTCTTAACACTTCAAGTCAAGTGTGAACATTCCCAAAATGAAAATACAGAAACAATCTTGCAACATATATCACTGGAATATCCTACACGAATAAGACACACAACAGAGTATGCAATAAAGCATAGTCAGGCCACTCCCAGGCTCTAATGGGAACAAACTGCTCTGATACCAAATTGTAACGACCCAATTTTCAATATGTCTAGATCATACCGGAAACTAAGCGCTACCAATTTGTCTTCCTAATTATTATCTATTATTTATCATATGAGCTTGATTCGTTCTTAAAAGCATAGTTAATTTGCGAGGGATTTTTTTTGAAAATGTTTGGATTAATAGAGGGAATCATTCATAATCAACTCACAACTGATAACAGATAAAACAGTTATAAACAACTACACATAAATACATCACAAGCAGCTAACAACATTCAGTGACCCAGCCTTTTATCAGAGTATAGACTTTTAGTTAGAACACCCCTAGATATAGCTAGATAATAACTATATACATATACATACATACAACATCCCAGGTCCTGACCTATTCAAGAGGTCCCTAAGCTGGCACCTAGGCTAGCCTAGACTCTATACTCACCTAGTCCCTCTAAACTACTAAAGCGAGGGAAAGTACGTTCTAAGTCTTCAAAACTCAAGTCAGTTGGAACGTCATCAAAAGGTAAAACATCATCTGCTACTCCTCTGAACGATCAAACATTGCTATAGGACGTCTCTTTGGTACCTCATCAAGTAGCCACACAACAGGAGTCTCGTACACAGGATTTAGGTTAAAGTTCACGTACAAACGAGGTGCAGACATTGGCTGGTCTCATAGTATATACATATAAACAGAGTATGAGATTCATCCTAGACTCAGAAGACTATCTAGAGCGGAATCCTCTTTGCAGAACCATCATCAACAAACTACGGTAAGGTACTCTTACTTCCATCTGAAGGGGGAAGGGAGAGAGAAAGGGTAAGAACTGGGGAGTTCTTAGTAGGGCCGGGGTTATTAGTTAAGTTCATTAATTCCGTGTTGTTTTGCAGGTAAATAGCATAATACAAAAAGCAGAAAATAGAAGATACAGATAAATAGAGAAGATAGAGAAAACAGATAGCAGAACACAAATAGAAGAATACAAGAAAATAACACAAACACAAAGAATAGAATACACACAAAGAAAGCATACATCCATACAACAAACATAATGGAAGAAATGCACAACCAAGTATGATGCATGTCTAGCCCTAATGCAGGTAATTATCTCATTTGTCGGTTTCTACCCGCTCCCGATATAACCCGAAGCAGCTGAAACAGGTATGGTTTTTCAGTCAGCATAGGTACAGTTCTCACTAACCGACGTATGCGTCATATCGTCTGTAAGCAAACTCTGCCTTACAGGTGGCGGCATTCTAGCCGTCTATGAAATCATTTTCTCTGTAAGCAATCCTTGCGTTACAGGTGCGGCATTCTAGCCGTGTATGAATTAATATCCTCTGCAAGTGATCCCAGGTTATCAGTTACAGGTATAGCTCTCAATAGCTGTGTAGCACTGGAAAACGTTCTGTGGTCATACCACTATTTATCTGACTGTCTCAATGCAGCAGATAAGTATACAAATAATTCTGGAGTTGCCTTAATGCAACAAATGAATAAGCAAACATCTCTTGGGTTGCCTCAAGCAACAAATGTACATAAAACAAATATCTCTTTATTGTATTACTCTTTCCTTTGTATCCATATTACTCTTTTTTTTCTTTATCTCTTTACTTTACTCTGCTTACTCTGTTCTCTGTGTTACTTTATTCTGCTCTGATGTCTCTGCTTAACGTATATATTTTAAAGCTTATGTAAATTTCGGTATGAATAGTTAGCTTGTCCCAAGTATAGGTTCATTAAGTTCATACTGAAACAGTTTAACTTTTCATATAATACATAACCCTAGTCGCAACTCAAGGACTAACTATGTTGCCCTAGTTCATTCCCTACTTTCTGTCTGTTTTTCTGTCATTAAAACTTTACAGACTTTTTCTTTGGTTTTTATCTTTTCTTTAACTTTCTGTCTTTCACTTATCTTTGCCTCACTAACATGTTGTTACCACTCCCTAAGTGTTTTATGAAGGTAATTATGAGATTCTGCGCTTAAAGTTGTCTTTCTAATGTTTTTACAGAAAACTGCCTTTTTTGTATTATTTTATTATTTTTTATTAAAATTATCTTTTTAATTAAATATTATTATTTAATATTTTATTATTATTTATTATTTTATCATTAAATTTTCAAAAATTACCCTACTTTAACTTTTAACCTTTAAAATTTACTTTTTACCACCTGTAACTTTTAATATTTCTACTTTAACCACCCTAACTTCTAAAAATTACCAAATAACCCCTCAAACACCAAAATAATTACAACCTTGCCCTTTTTAAGATCTAATAGTTGTTCTTCAATGTTCTTCATCACACTCAAAGTGTTCTTCATGTTCTTCATAAATTTTTCAGATTTTTTCTCTATTTTTACCCGTTTTTCAATCTTTTCAGCAACCGATTTTTACCATAATTCATAATAATTTAGCAACCACTAAAATCCCATCTTTTCTACATGATTTTAACATAAATTGAACCCCATTTTAAGGTCTAGGGTTTCGGTTTCCAGCTGCACCCAAGAACACAAATTCATAGCTTGAATTTCATCAAATTTCATCAAAATTTCACCAAATTTTCACCAAGAATCAATCATGAATGCAACCAATTTTTAGCATAGACAAACCATATAACATTCACACAACTCAAACACAAATAATCAAGATTAATTTCGTCACACCCTACCTGGTTTTGCTGCTCCTAATTCGGTTATGTCCTTAGGTGGTTCTTAAGCACTTTTTCCTCTTAAACCACATCAAGAACAACTTCAAATCAAAAAACCCTCAACTAACCGAATCTTTCTCAGCATCTTAGGAAGGAATTTATCAACTTAAACTTGCTGGAAATTAACGTTTCTTGGCCCTCAAGTCAAGTTAAGCATGATTCCTAAGGAAGAATATCAAGAAAACACATGTTTAAGCATGTTTCCTTGAAAACCAAATTCAAAGGGGAAAGGAACAGCCATCTCACCTTATTTCCAGCCTTTATAAGTTACATGGTTATGTAGATGAAGAAGAACGGATCATTTTGGTGAAATCAGAATTTTGATTTGAGTTTTAGTTCAGAAGAAATCAAGCTTTGAAGATTAAGTGTTCATGAAAGTTTCTCTCTTTTCTCTCTTGTTATTTTCGGCCAAAATGAATAAATGAGACAGCCTTAGAGGTTTTGGGGGTGTAAGGTGTGTTGTGATTGGTTGGCTTGGAGGTGGATTAAAAATAATATTAAAATATCTCTGGTGTACAACTACTAAAACTAGGTGTATCGGAACACTAATAAAAACATCTCTAAAAATTATTTTCTGAGCTACTAGCATAAATGACACTAGTAACATATTTATTATGAGAATAAAACATGTATAATGAGGCCTTAGCATTCCTAAAGTCATCAAAGAGTGCTGGTGCTAAGCTGCACAAGTAAACTGTGAACCCGGTTAAACCGATTTTCGATTTTTAACTAAAACTAACCAGGTAACCTTATAATATTATTCAAGAAGCTTCTAATACTAATATAATGATAATATTATCCTATTATCTCTCTTTTCTCATTAATCGAGTCCGGTTCATCAAACTGAGATTATTTACGAAAAATAGGATCAAAACTCCAAATCGATACGGTTCAAAAGCTAAGTTCTTCGTGACTGCATTATCGAGCTTGCCTCAAAAAGTTCTAGCTTAAGGAAGACGTAACAACAATGAGAATCGAGATACTTAATGATATATCAGAGGTTCTCCCCTTACTGATCCTCCGGAGGAATCCATTCTTTTAAAAAAGATCTCGCGTACTCGAAAACCGGGGTTGTTACATTCTACCCTCCTAAAAGAAAATTTTGTCCTCAAAATTTCAGTTACCTGAGAATAGATGAGGGTAATCAGCTTTCATCTTATCTTCCAGTTCCCAAGTGTGCTCTTCTTCTCCTCTTTGTCTCTAAGCTACTTTGACTAAACGAACAGTTTTGCCTCTTAGCTGCTTATCACTTCTTTCTAAGTTCTGAACTGGTGATGCTTGATATGTCAAATCGTTTCGTAACTATATTGTCTCTGGTTGTAAAACATGACTCTTGTCGGGAATATATTTCTAAAGTTGCGAGACATGAAAAACATCATGATGGTTTGATAAATAAGGAGGAAGGGCTATTTGATAAGCTACTAGACTGACTCTTTTAAGTGTTTGGAAAGGTTCTATGTATTGTGGGTTAAGCCTTTTAGTCTTAAGGGCTCTACCTATCCCAGTAATCGAACTTACTTTTAGAAAGACATGGTTTCCCTCACTAAACTCTAAGGGTCTACGTCTATTATTGGCATAGCTCTTTTGACGGCTTTGTGCTGTCTGGATCTTCTGACGAATCTCCTTTATCTTCTCAGTAGTTTCTTACACTATGTCTGGACCTAAGACACTAGCTTCTCCGTCGTCATTCCAACACAATGGTGTCCGACATCTTCTTCCATAGAGATCTTCATATGGTGCCATACCGATACTTTATTGGCAACTATTGTTGTTGATGAATTCGACCAACAGCAAATACTTATCCCAGCTGCTTTGGTTGTCTATCATACATGATCGTAACATGTCTTCTAACATCTGGATTGTCTGCTCTGATTGTCCTTCTATCTGAGGATGGTAAGCTATACTCGTGTGTAATTCTGTTCCCAACGCTTTCTAAAAAGCTCCCCAGAATCTAGTAGTAAACCTCGAAACTCGATCTGAGACAATTTACGAAGGTATCCCGTGCAGTCGTATGATTTCTTGAATATATATTCGTTCCAACCTTTCTAAAGTATAGTCAACTCGAATTGGAAGGAAGTGCGCTGACTTTGTCAACCTGTCCACAATTACCCATATGGCATCGTGTCCTGTTGAGGTCCTTGGCAATCCCGTGACAAAATCCATAGTAATCTGCTCGCATTTCCATTTTGGTATTTCTAAGGGTTGCAGGGTTCCTGACGACTTCTGATGTTCCACCTTCACCTTCTGGCAGGTTAAACATTTTGAGGCATAACCAACTACCTCTTTCTTTAAGCCCGGCCACCAGAACATTCATTTCAAATCTTGATACATCTTTGTCACTCTAGGATGCATAGAAAATCTACTTTGGTGAGCTTCAGCAAGAATCTTTTGTCACAATTCTCCAGAGTTAGGCACACAAATTTTGTTCTTGTACCTCCATAGGCCACTACGATCCTATCTCACAGCTTCTTCAACTCTACAAGCAATGGTGACATCCGGTACGGTGCTATGGAAATCGGTCCGGTTCCAGGTACTAGATCAACGCTGAATTCTATCTCTCGCTGAGGAGGAAACTCAGGTATGTCGTCGAAGAAAACATCCGGAAATTCCTTCACCATTCGGATTCGTTCTAAGCTTAATTCACTATCATTCGAATTAGCCGCTAACAGAACGTACCCCTCACAATCACTCCCGTCTAAGGTAACTCTTATAGAATTTAGATATAAGGTGTTGGACAGAAATGGTTTAGTACATAGACTATCAGATGGAATAACAGCAGTTCTTTTAAAGCAATCAAGGAAAACATGATACTTAGATAACCAATCTAATCCTAAAATAACTTCTAAACCACATAGAGGCAAACAGATTATATCATGTATAAAAATCCTATTCCTAATAGCAAGTGGTACTTGCAGGTACATTAAACTGGTCAAAGCAATTTTGGATTGCAGGTGTATGAACAATCAAGTGAAAATTTAATTTAAAGAAATATAATCCTAACTCGGGAGCAACAATTAGAGAAATAAAGAATGCGATGCATCTGAATCATACAGTACAGTTAGAAATCGATTCTTGACATAACGCTGACCTTAAATGAGGGCGTCCGATCGCACAACATCGTCAATAGTGAAAGCAAACACTCGTCCTTGTTGTTGGGTTTTGACTGGATTTCGAGTAAATCCCTTCGAACAATCCTTGGAAATATGTCCAAGTTCTCCACAAGCATAGCAGTTAGGTGATCCAAACTGGCAAGACCTGTTACCATGCTCTTTTCCGTATTGCTTACATGCAGGGTTTATGTAATACCTTGAAACCAGTTATCAGCGTCAGTAGCAACAAGTGTACCCTTGAACTTAGGCGGATTAACCTTCAGAAAGGTTGCAAGGGTCATAGGTCTTTCAGGATGCCCTAAGTTATTCTCATCATTCCCATTATCTTCTCCGTATTCATTCTCATTCCCATTTCTCATTCCAAGACGTTCAACAGCCCTAGCCGCTGCTACCGCATCTTCACGTAATGCTTCAGCCACGTTGTTCATGGTAGCCATAAACATTTCCTGTTCCCTCTCGAAGTTAACATTAGGAATTCTTTCCCGTATGCCTCGTCTCCGTGAACCCATTGTAGTCCTGTTCACACCAAACAATCATTGTTAAGGTGATCAGTCTTAACACTTCAAGTCAAGTGTGAACATTCCCAAAATGAAAATACAGAAACAATCTTGCAACATATATCACTCGGATATCCTATACGCATGAGACACACAATAGAGTATGCAATGAAGCATAGTCAATCCACTCCCCAGGCTCAAATGGGAACGAACTGCTCTGATACCAAATTGTAACAACCCAATTTTCAATATGTCTAGATCATACCGGAAACTAAGCGCTACCAATTTGTCTTCCTAATTATTATCTATTATTTATCATATGAGCCTGATTCGTTGTTAAAAGCATAGTTAATTTGCGAGGTATTTTTTTTGAAAATGTTTGGATTAATAGACGAAATCATTCATAATCAACTCACAACTGATAACAGATAAAACAGTTATAAACAACTACACATAAATACATCACAAGCAGCTAATAACATTCAGTGACCCAGCCTTTTATCAGAGTCTAGACTTTTAGTTAGAACACCCCTAGATATAGCTAGATAATAACTATATACATATACATACATACAACATCCCAGGTCCTGACCTGTTCAAGAGGTCCCTAAGCTGGCACCTAGGCTAGCCTAGACTCTATACTCACCTAGTCCCTCTAAACTACTAAAGCGAGGGAAAGTACGTTCTAAGTCTTCAAAACTCAAGTCAGGTAGAACATCATCAAAAGGTAGAACATCATCTGCTACTCCTCTGCACGATCAAACATTGCTATAGGACGTCTCTTTGGTACCTCATCAAGTAGCCCCACAACTGGAGTCTCGTACACAGGATTTAGGTTAAAGTTCACGTACAAACGGGATGCAGACATTGGCTGGTCTCACAGTATATACATATAAACAGAGAACGAGATTCACCCTAGACTCAGAAGACTATCTAGAGCGGAATCATCTTTGCAGAACCATCATCAACAAACTACGGTAAGGTACTCTTACTTCCATCTGAAGGGGGAAGGGAGAGAGAAGGGGTAAGAACTGGAGAGTTCTTAGTAGGGCCAGGGTTATTATTTAAGTTCATTAATTCCGTGTTGTTTTGCAGGTAAATAGTAGAATACAGAAAGCAGTAAATAGAAGATACAGATAAATAGAGAAGATAGAGAAAACAGATAGCAGAACACAAATAGAAGAATACAAGAAAATAACACAAACACAAAGAATAGAATACACACAAAGAAATCATACATTCATACAACAAACATAATGGAAGAAATGCACAATCAAGTATGATGCATGTCTAGCCTTAATGTAGGTAATTAGCTCATTTGTCGGTTTATACCCGCTCCCGACGTAACCCGAATCAGCTGAAACGGGTATGGTTTTCCAGTCAGCATAGGTACAGTTCTCACTAACCGACGTATGCGTCATATCCTCTGTAAGCAAACTCTGCCTTACAGGTGGCGGCATTCTAGCCGTGTATGAAATCATATCCTCTGTAAGCAATCCTTGCGTTACAGGTGCGACATTCTAGCCGTGTATGAATTAATATCCTATGGAAGTGATCCCAGGTTATCAGTTGCAAGTATAGCTCTCAATAGCTGTGTAGCACTGGAAAACATTCTGCGGTCGTACCACTATTTATCTAACTGTCTCAATGCAGCAGATGAGCATACAAATAATTCTGGAGTTGCCTTAATGCAACAAATGAATAAGCAAACATCTCTTGGGTTGCCTCAAGCAACAAATGTACATAAAACAAATATCTCTTTATTGTATTACTCTTTCCTTTGTATCTATATTACTCTTTTTTTTTCTTTATCTCTTTACTTTACTCTGCTTACTCTGTTCTCTGTGTTACTTTATTCTGCTCTGATGTCTCTGCTTAACGTATGTATTTTAAAGCTTATGTAAATTTTCGGTATGAATAGTTAGTCTGTCCCAAGTATAGGTTCATTAAGTTTATACTGAAACAGTTTAACTTTTCATATAATACACAACCCTAGTCGTAACTCAAGGACTAACTATGTTGCCCTTGTTCGTTCACTACTTTCTGTCTGTTTTTCTGTCATTAAAACTTTACAAACTTTTTCTTTGGTTTTTATCTTTTCTTTAACTTTCTATCTTTCATTTATCTTTGCCTCACTAACATGTTGTTTCCACTCCCTAAGTGTTTTATGAAGGTAATTACGAGATTCTGCGCTTAAAGTTGTCTTTCTAAAGTTCTTACAGAAAACTGCCTTTTCCACATTGTTTTATTATTTTGTATTCAAATATTATTTTTAATTAAATATTATTATTTAATATTTTATTATTTTTATTATTTTATCATTAAATTTTCCCTACTTTAACTTTTAACCTTTAAAATTCACTTTTAACTACCCGTAACTTTTAATATTTCTACTTTAACCACCCTAACTTCTGAAAATTACCAAATAACCCCTCAAACACCAAAATAATTACAACCTTGTCCTTTTTAAGATCTAAAAGGTGTTCTTCAATGTTCTTCATCACACTCAAAGTGTTTTTCATGTTCTTCATAAATTTTTCAAATTCTTTCTTTGTTTTTACCCATTTTTCAATCTTTTCAGCAACTGATTTTTACCATAATTCATAATAATTTAGCAGCCACTAAAACCCCATCTTTTCTACATGATTTTAACACAAATTGAATCCCAATTTAAGGTCTAGGGTTTCGGTTTCCAGCTGTACCCAAGAACACAAATTCATAGCTTGAATTTTATCAAATTTCATCAAAATTTCACCAAGAATCAATCATGAATGCAACCAATTTTTAGCACAGAAAAATCATACAAAATTCACACAACTCAAACACAAATAATCAAGATTAATTTTGTCACACCCTACTTGGTTTTGCTGCTCCTAATTCGGTTATGTCCTTAGGTGGTCCTTAAGCACTTTTTCCTCCTAAATCACATCAAGAATAACTTTAAATCCAAAAACCCTCAACTAACCAAATCTTTCTCAGCATCTTAGGAAGGGATTTCTCACTTTAAACTTGCTAGAAATTAACGTTTCTTGGCTCTCAAGTCAAGTTAAGCATGATTCCTAAGGAAGAACATCAAGAAAACACATGTTTAAGCATGTTTCCTTGAAAACCGAATTCAAAGGGGAAAGGAACAGCCATCTCACCTTATTTCCAGCCTTGGTAAGTTACATCATTATGTAGATGAAGAAGAAAGGATCATTTTGGTGAAATCGTAATTTTGATTTGAGTTTTAGTTCAGAAGAAATCAAGATTTGAAGATTAAGTGTTCATCAAAGTTTCTCTCTTTTCTCTCTTGTTATTTTCGGCCAAAATTTAGAAATGAGACAGCCTTGGAGATTTTGGGAGTGTAAGGTGAGTTGTGATTGGTTGGCTTGGAGGTGGATTAAAATAATATTAAAATATCTCTGGTGTACAACTACTAAAACTAGGTATATCGGAACACTTATAAAAACATCTCTAAAAATTATTTTCTGAGCTACTAGCATAAATGACACTAGTAACATATTTATGATGAGAATAAAACATGTATAATGAGGCCTTAGCATTGCTAAAGTCATCAGAGAGTGCTGGTGCTAAACTGCACCAGTAAACTGTGAACCCGGTTAAACCGATTTTCGATTTTTAGCTAAAACTAACCAGGTAACCTTATAATATCATTCAAGAAGCTTCTAATACTAATATAATGATAATATTATCCTATTATCTCTCTTCTCTCATGAATCGAGTCCGGTTCATCAAACTGAGATTATTTACGAAAAATAGGATCAAAACTTCAAATTGATACGGTTCAAAAACTAGGTTCTTTGTGACTGCATTATTGAGCTTGCCTAAAAAGTTCTAGCTTAAAGAAGACGTAACAACAATGAGGATCGAGATACTTGATGATATATCAGAGGTTCTCCCCTTACTGATCCTCCGGAGGAATCCGTTCTTTCAGAAAAGATCTCGCGTACTCGAAAACCGGGGTTGTTACATGTAACATCCTAACTATCAAAAGTCACCCTTCTGGCTATGCCACTCTGATAGCTCGGGTATTACGACGACTCTTAAAATATTTAGTACTAAAATATGAGCCTGTTTAAAACTGAAACTGAATATTCAAAACATAGATCCATATGTTACAATACAGATTACAATGCTTACCCAATACTATATATATATATATATATATATATATATATATATATATATATATATATATATATATATATCCATCATACCAATATACAAACTTCACATATCAAAACTCCTATCCCTCTGGCAAAAATTTCTAAAAATAAAGGCAAGGGAACAATAATACCTAAGAGAATACAAAATAATATCGAATAAACAGAAAATGAATATAACTCTTCTAAAGCTTCATCGTCCATATCTTGAAAAGGGAAAAACTTGTAGGGAAGTGAGAACATCGTCCTCGAAAGGGTTCTCACTATAGGGTCACAGAATTGCTATAATAAGATACGAAAATAAGACCGTTTTTAAAGTGCAGTGATTAATAAATGCCTTATGCACCTATTCAAAACTAAAGATTTAATATTCAAAATCCGATATCCTTTTTGAAAGGGAAAAATTGTTAATTTCTCATAAATCTGAAAGCCTTTTTAAAAGTTTTTCCTAGACAGCATGAATGACCAAATTGTTCCAGGCATATGTTCATTAAGTCTATGTTGAACCAGTTTAGTTTTTCATACTTTTCTAAAACAAAAACTCAAATCAAACATGGCCTTCGGCCCATCTCCTAATCAACCACGACCCTAGGCCCAAACAAATCAATCCATATCCAATTCACCACAGATTCAACCAATTTCAGTCACAAACACAGGTAGAAGGTTCAAGCACAATCAAGGACTGGGAGAAGGGTCCTTCTCGGAGACCATTGACGAGTCCCATTATTACCGCCTCAGTAGGCAGGTCTTGAATTTCCAAGCATGCTTTGTTAAATCTCTCCATGTAATCTCGCAGGGGTTCTCTGACCTCCTGTTTCACTCTGAGTAGGCTACGAGCATGCTTGACCTTGTCTTTCTTGATCGAAAATTGGGTAAGGAATTTGCGCAAGAGATCGTCGAAACTAGATACCAATCTTGGGGGCAGGCTATCCAATTACTTCATAGCAGCTTTAGTCAATGTTGTCGGAAAAGCCTTGCAGTGAGTAGCATCCGAGGCGTCTGCTAAGTACATCCGACTTTTGAAATTGCTGAGGTGGTGTTTCGGGTCGGTTGTTCCATCATACAGGTTCATGTCAGGGATTTTAAAGTTTCTGGAAACTTTAGCCCGCATGATGTCCTCCGTAAATGGGTTTTCTCCCCCTAGGGGGCTATCTTCCCTAGCAGTACGACCCTCCTTATTGCGAAGGTTAGATTCTAGTTTTGAGAGCTTCTCTTCCAACTCTCTTCGCCTTTTGATCTCTCCAAGCTTCTCTCTACTTCACGCTGTCGCTCTAACTCCTGTTCCAGCTACTCAAGCCGGCCCTGATGTCTTTGTAGCCATCCCATGAGGTCAACATCATAACGCTGCCTTTCCCCTTCAGAGAGGCAGACTTCGGACGGGATTCTCCTTTGGTTGTCGGAGGGGCCCTCCCTATGCGGCTCCTCCTTTCTTGGCTAGGGTATTACTAAGGCTTGGTCGTCGTTGACCATGTCTTGATATTCCTAGTCTGACTCGGACGCAGTGTGTCCGTCTTCACATTGATCGTCTACCATGGAACGTTGATTCCCAGGTCCCCGGCAACGGAGCCAATGTTTCGGGTGTTACCTGAAATTAGGTCGACTTTGGGATTGTATGTGAGGCCCAAATCCTCAATGCAACGTACTCCGACTTGTCCCACGTCTTGTGGTTGTCGTCTGAGTTGTTTGCGAGAAGGTAGGGGGTGGTACCTGCAAGACACTCCGATGCCTAAGTCAGCAAAGGGTTAAGCAGGTTTTCGTGTATTGGAACTTAAGTTTACCTGAGTGTATCAGTGTATTTATAGGGTACGAACCAATAACCACCGTTGAAGTAGTTCCATTTCTGATGGTGGATAACTGTCCCTTTATCTTAGGGTTGTTGAGATCTCCCTTCTAGAAGTGGGTGAGAGATTCTTGGAGGCAGTTACTCACTTAGTTACGTGTGAGCTACCTGTGTTAATCTGTTCCGACCTCTTAGAAAAGATCGGGTGCGTGGACGAGGCCGTCATACTGGATTGGGCTTTTTAACCATATTGGGCCTGACTTATATTTTGGGCCAGAGTATGAACACTAACCCTAGGCAAACCAAGTAGAAAATTCATAGAAATATTAATCCATGTATGAGTAAGAATATGCAAAGGAATGCACAACATATTCGAGAAAGCTTGAGATTCAACTTTCTTACATGCAATAAAATCATAATAAAATCCATCAATACTCATATGATTATGAGGCCAACAAAAATATATTCCACTATGGCACTTAAAATCAATATTCTCACAAGTAACAAATATGGAGCAAAAATCAAATATAGTTGTATAAAAATTATTCATATAATCAAATGCTAAGAATTTAGGAGTAAGAGTTGTGATTAAATTGAGCAACTCATTAGCAATCACATTATCATTACCTTGTCCTAGAACATATGAAAAATAATCCAACAAATTAGTCTACTTTACATGCCTTTTGTTTAAGATCCTTGAACTATCAAATGCAAAATGTACAATACCTTGTCATATGTTGAATACTTGAGACACGTTTCATATAACTGCTAACCAAAGTTGGAAATTAGTTGTCTTTTTTTTTTCATTGATATCAATGTCTCCATAATTTACCAATAAATCTGAAAAACCTTAAAAAATTGGCATAAAAATACTACGCAATTCATGGTTAGGCATATGAGAAACCAAACTCCGTAGAATTCAATATCACTAATGCACTCTTGTCTAAGCTGAAACTTTCTAGATCTCTCTTACAAGTGGGTTTATTGCTATGAATTTCTTTATTTCTCATCGAATCATCTATCTCACTATTCTCTTATTTTTTCTCAAAACTCTCGCTCTCACTCAAACATTGATTCTTTTTACTCAAACACTCACTCTCTTTCTCAGTTTCTTATTCTCTCAAATTCTTTTCTTTTCTCTCTTGATTTTCAAATTGCTCACATTCTAAGGACCCATTTGAGAAATTTTGCACTTTTGGTTCCTCCAAATACACATCCATTTACAGAATACTCAATAAATTCTTTTGTTATTGGCTTTGAAGAAGAATTAAAGATAAAATTAGAAGAACTCATCTTCTTATCTCAATTTATAAGATTCTTCTTGAAATCTACACCCTTGAATTTTGTTTTATCCTCAAACTTTGCTCCTTTAGAAACCCTTATAGCATTGGAGTCCGAAGAGAGCCAAGTTGCAATAAATTATTGCAGCTACTCCACCTCAATGGCCAAATTGACTAAATCCTCCATAGTTGCATAATGGTAAAGTTTGACCTTATCTGCAATTTCTTTGTTTATTCCAATAAGAAAGCACCTCATAAGAATTTCAGGACCCTTTTTAATATTAGCTTTCGTCATCAATTTCTATTCACGACTTCTGCATAAAATTGGTCTCCAAATATATATATATAGTCTCAATTTGGTATAATACTCAATTTGGTCCTTAAATTTGCACGAAAACCTCAATTTAGTCTTTAAAATTTTAATTACCTCTATTTAATATGCACTCCTAAAATGATGCTATTTTGTTTTTTGCGCTTTAATAGCCCAAAAACACCCTTGCTTTAGTGTTTATTGAAACGTTTTTCTCAACATACATTAAGAGATAAAAATGCAAGAATAGAAATAAAGAGTTAGGGTATTGTAATGAAGGCCCATCAAATTCTACGTTATAAAAATATGTATCTAACGGTTCATGAGAAGTTTCAAGAACATTTCTCATTAACATGCCACAACATCATTTGAACTAGTTTCTTTGAATATGCATACTTTACATAGAAAAGTTTTTGTGCTTACATGTTGCAAAAGAATATCTGCACAAATGAAGAAAAGCACCACTATAAGGGACCCTTAAATGGAACCATACACATTGTTGCTGGCAGTGCTAGGGTTCAACATTTACTTCCCTCGAGACAAAAATGGAGTATCTTTAGAGATTACGACTACGGGTTTATAAAACTAACAGCATTCGATCACTCAAATTTGTTCGAGTACAAAAAGAGCAGAGATGGGGAGGTTTACGACTCCTTCAAAATATCGCGTGATTATAGAGACAACTTGGCCTGCACCGTGACAGTTGCCCAAGTCTAACAATGGCATCTTGATTGATGATTATGGTCAAAGCTTCAATGTATGAATAGGTTCAGAGCTGTTGAATTTTACCCTGGAAGCACTTTCTTGTACTTAAAGTAGAATAAGAATGAGAAATACAATGATGCACAAGTGATTCCGGTAACTATCAAAACCCAATGGAAACCAGATGGATAGTCAAAAACTGTGGTTTCAAAGTTCATCCCAAACACTGCTGTCACAGCAGCAAATACTGCTGCTACCAATGTAGCTGCAGTAAGAAGCAATTCAAACTGTATTAGGCGGTTTTGAATATTGCCCTGCAATATGAGTGAAAAATAAGACACCCTGGTTTACACCATTTACACAGAATTTGAAAAAAAAAAGGAGTGGATAGCAGAATATTGTAGGTTGATAATCTTACCAACTTTATATTGATAAAATCTTCTGTGTCATCAATGTATTCTTTAAGCTGGAATATCAGGGGCAGAAAAAGATTAACGTCAGCAGAAAGCACATCACTGAAAATAATATAACCATATGCTGCTTTGAAATAGATTGAAATTTAAGCAAAAAGTCATCATGCCTTCTCATCGTTACCAAAAATCAAAGGCAGACATTACACAAGACAACAGTTGATTAGCAGAAATCTTGTCATAGCTAACCAGTTTTATGATCAAGTTATATAATAAATACCATGATATCCAATATATGATACTGTAGGCCACAAGGAAAGTAGGTGAACTTTAATACTATAGCTGAGTGAATCAGCTTTCTCATACCGACGACAATGAGTTAAGCGTATTATCAATGACGATAAAGTATGCTTCAAGCAACATTTCCAGTGGTTGAATCCTTTCTCCATTATCAGAAGAACCCATTGAACTACCATGTTTGCCTGAATTTCCAATGATGCTGAAAGCCCTTGGCAACATTGGGATCCCACTAATTGACCGCTCTGGTGAATTAGGAGCTGACTTTGAAATCTCTTTACCACTACTTGATGTAAGAGTGTGAAGACAATCATTAAGAGGGTACATATCTGAGCTTCTCCTTTTCTCAGTAAGGCACATCTCAGCCATATCACCATCATCATCCATGAGATGTTCTATTTCGTCACGTACCTGGAAATTACACAAATTACTAGTTGCAGATGTTTAAAAGGATAGAATAATAACACAAATAATCAAGGATGGGGATTCTACATTTATCAACCTTCTGAACTCGTTGAGTCAAAGCAAGGAGATGACCTTTGAATCTTCGAACACGTTCTAAATTCAGAGTACTGATAGACGATGCTAATTCATCTAGCACAGGATATATTTCCATTTCCAACTCTTTTACCTATCAAATAAAAAACCTTCTTAATAATACAAGGGTATCAGGTTTAATATTTCCTAAATTTCAGGGAGCTTAATGTAAGTTTTAAACATATAGGGGAGCTGGGTATTGGTTAGGTTACACTCACCTTCCCTGAGGATTGGTAAAATTCAATATAATTTACTCTCACCATAATTCAAAAAATAAATAACAGCATTGATAAAGTTATTCCTAGTTTGAAGCTACTGAATTTTACACTAAAACAGCGTATACCCATTTCAACTTAAATTCCATTGATCAAATCCATAAAGTGAGATTATTATGTTATACGGGAGCATGGACAGCAAATGCAACATTGACCCTTTTCTCATGTAAAACAAGCACTAATAAAGTAGAAAATGATGCAGGACAAAGGAATGTCAATTATAAGTATGTGCACCTAGCTACTGCAAATTGATGATGATGACAGTATTGTACCTAAGTAGTGCTTGTCTAGCAGCTTTCTTCTATTTTGTTTGTGCCTTGGAACCACACTAAAGAAACTGCCTTGTGATTCAGGTCACAGGTTAAGATCTTTAAATAGTCTCGTTGTAAGTGGAGGTAAAACCATATAGATCTACATTCCCCAGAACCCACAGAGTGAGTTTTGTGCACTAAGCCACCCTTTTTACTTATGCCTTTTCATTTCTTCCGAACTTAATTTTAGAAACAAAGAATTTAGCCTTTTCAGAAGGCCTTTCATTGGACTCTGCGTAATGCAGGATGTTTTGACATCGGGTTATCCTTTTAGAATTTTCTGTTATATAGAAAGGGGTTTAATGGCTGCAATAAAGGAGATGCATTTTCTAATTAATAACAGAACTTTTCTTCTATTTTTCATGGATGTTAATTGAAAGCCATCCCTCTTGTGTCTGTGTGTGGCCAAATTAATTCCAGGGCTTTACCCGCTTGAGAGTGAATGGAGGAAACAATTGTTGGCAGTTGAAACAATGTAACCACCATTAAGTTATCTGAAACTTGCAGGCAAATATATAATACAGTCGATGAAATTCAATCAAATAATATTTTACAATAAATCATATCTTCTACTATAATTACCGGCAATCATTGCAATTTCAATGTTAAATAAAAACGAAGATATATACTGTCACAGACAAGAATGTGAAGGGTTCCGCAAGAGGATTATTGATTGAGCCATACCTGAGCATCTAAAGATGTGCATGTCAACTCCAGAGCCATTTCCAACGCTCTAAACTCAAAAGGCAGACCATCTGTTCAAAAATGGCAAATCTGATAAGAAATTATGTGCAGTGTCTGTCTACCTTGGGGAAAAGGGGGGGGGGGGGGGGATCTTTCACAGAATTAATTTTGGGTTTTGTTGTGGTGGTTTCCATTTTGCTGGAGGGTTAGTTACAATACCAGGGAACTGTAGCAAACTAAAAAATTGCTTTTAAGAAAGAAATGACAATAGCTAGTTAGCAACCAAGGGATGAAAAGGTATCATACTTTACAACAACAAAAAGGAAGCATTGTCGGCTAGGTGAAATTATAGAGATCAAATGGCAGAGATCTACTATCATAAGCCATAAAAATTAGACAAACCAATACAATAAAAATCTTTCAATCAAGTAAACTTTCTAATTGATACCGCAATAGAACTTCAAACTCACATCATTTGGTGTCTTTCCCTCCTTTTTTTTATTTTATTTTACCGATTCCAATTAAGTGCTAAACAGGAGTTAAGTATGCTAATTGCTAACTGATCATATCATACAAAGATATCAGATATTTTTAGATGCCTTGCTCCAGGAACCCTTTGCAACCATCTTTAACCCTTACTAATCTAACAAAAAAATCGGCAGAAACAACTGGAATCCTTACCAGCTTTTTCTTTCTGAAGCCGATTGCATAATTCTGACCTATACTGACCAACACTACCATCCAATGAATTCATCAGGATGACCTCATCAGCAGTAATTATACAACGGATTTGCTCAAGGTTTACAACAATAGCCTTCTCCCGTCCTAATATGGTAGAAGGATAAATGAACATTGGATCCAATAGTCTAAGATCTCTGGAAGGCAAAGAACAATGTCTCATAATGGTAGCCTTGTCAAGTGTTACGGTCTGAGTACCCCCATCCTGACCAATTTTTATCCAAGAGCGAGTTCCATGACCTCTCTTCTTCAGGCCTATGATACCAGTCCCGCAATTCCCTTGGCCGTTGAGCTGAGACCTCCCTCCACCATCATCATGAGATAATGCAGATTCTTGTGGAGTGGAAGAATAATACTGGCCTTGTGCTTCCTCCATTGCATCATACCTTTCTCAATCGCTGTGCTGATACAGTATTTTTCTTTTTCCTTTTCTAAGCTGGGGTTGTCTTCACTAGTATTATGTAAAAATTATGCAATACAGAAAACGATTTTCCACCACATCTTTGAGATACTGGTGATAGCTAGAAATAGAAACCGTGTCTACCACCTGATATGATCCATACTTGGAGCACTTCTCAAATTAAAAGCCTAAGATAGAAAAATTGTTAGTCAGTTTGACAAGCATAAATCCCCGTAGAAAAACTACCGAAATAAGAAACCATAGAAAATGGGAATATAAACCGGAAGATAGAAAATAATAAGAGATAAATTTTGATGAGAGTATAATACTAACAGTACTTAGTTATTACTTATTACCAATATTTGATGCGCCTACATGGCTACATCTTTAAATGCAATACATGCCCTGTTATTAAGATCAACCCGATACATAACTGAATTTCAAGTATTTTCCTCAACACATTAAAGCTCAAATTAGCGGAGCAAGCTAACATTAACAAAGAACCCATATTAATTCCCCTGAGGAGGAACCATAGCAAATTAGCAATCAGGTTAACCGCTTTAACCTGATTCATTATAAAAAATCAGATGTTTCAATTCTCCAATCTTTGAAGTAAATCTCATGCTAAAAAACCCAACGCTAACCGCTCTAATAATTTCCCCGAGTCTCAAACAAGATTTCATCATCTTTAGTAATTGTAGCTACCAACGCAATAAAGAATGATTTCTATCAAACAATACGCAAAAGCAGAAAATAATTGGAATTGAAATTGTAAAATATTCTCAAAAATTTAATAAACGAAAATGAAAAAAAAAAATTACGGTTTATTGTGCAGTTACCAGAACTACAGAATTGGTAGGAGTGCATATTGTGGAGAGTGTTTGGTAGATGGTAGTGCGGTTAAGGTAATTGAAGGAAGAGGGTTTTCAGGGGTTGTACGGTGGAATATCAATGTTATAGAAGTGCATTATGAATCGAAGATTTTTACAAATTACGGGATATTTCTAGGGATTTTTCATTTAAATAAATAAAACTAACGGCTCAACAGAGGCACCAGAAAAAAAACAGAAGCACTAACCGTTGTATTTTTATTGTTTTAAAGAAATTAATTTTATTTTTTATTAATATATTATTTATTTTTTAAATTTATTAAATAAATATTTTTTTTATTTTAATATTAACGTGATCTTATTTATATCATATTTTTAAATTAAAATTATTATAAAAAAATATTTTAAATGTTAAATTATAAAAACACACAATAAAGAGGTAATACAAAATTATCATAGTTTAAAGTTCTAGGTATATATAAGGTGAAATATTCGATAAAGTAGATTTTTATTCTCAATCATGCTGAAATATATAAAGAGTATTTTCAGAATGATAATGCTTCTGTTGTATTTTTTAAAAAACTTTGAATATGGTCTATTAATTTATAATATTTTTAAATTAATTTTTTAAATTTGTTACAACAAATTATTGATATAACGAAGATTTTGTTTATTAAAATTGCGAAAATATTTTAAAAAATTAGTTTATTCATCGTACTTTATTTTGTTATTTTTTGTAATTTAATTCTCACTGCTTTTCTATTGTTTTTTAAAAAATTAATATTATTTTTTGTTAATATATTATTTATTTTTAAAATTTATTAGATAAATATTTTTTATTATTTTAATATTAACGTGATCTTATTTATATATTTTTTTTACTTTAAAATTACTATAAAAAACTTTTAAAATCTTAAATTATAAAAGCACACAATAAAGAGGTTTATATATTATCAGAAAAATATAGTTCAAAAAATAATGATAATAATATTATCGCGATTCAAAAATAGTATATATAAACTAAAATACATGTTAGTTATTTACAAAAAATAATTTTATTTAAATGTCATGGATATTCATATTTGTCTTCATTTATTTTAATGGTAGGCTAAAATATGGATTTAAATCTAAAGAGGCCTCATTTTCTTATAAATAGTAAAAAAACAAAAGAAATGAGAATGTTTATCTTTTTTTGTTTTTAAATATCAAACTATAAGAATAATTAATAAACAAAATAGGAGAATATATAAATTTTGTATCTCAAAAAAATCTTTCATAATTCATCGTACATACATCTCCTTATCAATAACTTCTTGAGTCTTGAAAATTTGTCACATTTATTGACTATAAAAATAACTATATAAACGATTTAAGAATATTCAATTAAATTGATTCTTTATTATAGCGACAAATTTAATTAATTCAATTAAAACATGTAGAATTGAGATATTTCGTTTTACACTGAATTTTTTGAAAAGACAAAAAAAAATGACATTAATCTTTGTTTATGTAGGACAAAATATAAATTAAATGGCATTACATCTGATTTATTAGGAATTTATATTTAATAACAGTTACCTGCAATGATATTGTTTGTCACCAAAATAAGCTAGTTGTGCTCTTCTGAGTTTATGGCTAAAAAAAAAAGTTAAATTTTTAACATGAAAATCTTTTTATTATTTTGTTTGTGATTTAAATACTATCCATAAAAAGTAGTTACTTAAGTGAAACAATATATAAAGAGTGATAGAAAACTTTTAGATTTATCGTTATGGTTTATTTCTTATTAATCCTCACTTAATATACTCAAATTTAATAGCTTTGATGGTGGTAAATTTTTGTAATTAGTTAAAAAATTTCAACTTTCTTTTTCTCTCTCTGTCTCTCTCTACGATTTTGGACAAATTCAGCTTTATTAGTAAAACGTTTTATAAGTTTAGAATATTTTTAACTTCTTATATAATAATTAGGCTTAATAAATTACCAAAATTCAAACCTATTCTCTTGAACTACTTCTTGATGATCATATAATTGGAATCGTTTAAAGGGGAGATCTTTAGACCCTAAAATTTTTAAAATAAAAAAATACAATAAAATAAATTAAAAAAACCTAATAAAATAAAATGGTTTAAAAAATAGAATATTTATAGGAAAAACAATAAATTAAAACTTACGTGGTCCATGAGATAGAAAAATAAAGAGAAGAAAATAATCATTAAGGTTGAAACAATAAAAAATGTATAAAACAGTTCTTATCTTACCACATTTAAATATTATATGTCTATCTAATAATCAATAAAAATAATATTATTTAATGTAAAATAGATTAAAAATAAAAAGAGATTAACAAAATCAATTATCAAATTTCTTATCTTAGGTCACCAGATTATTTGAAAAATCAATTAACAAAGTTCTTATATTGCTACATTTATTGTGTTATATGTTGAACTAATAATCAATAAAAAAATAATATTATCCAATGTAAAATAGATTATAAATAAAAAAAGAAATTAACAAAATATGCGTGAAAATTTTTTATTCTACCATTGGTAGGTGTAGATTTTTTTATATCTTTTATATGTTAATCATGTGACAAACGAATAATATTAAATTAATTAATTTTTTTGTAATATAATTTAGAAAATTAATAAATGTCAAATCAAGTACTCTATATAATTAAATATCAAATTCAATACTCTACATAATTAATAGTTAAGATAGTTTAGGAAATTAACATATTAATATTTTTAAACGAACTTTGTTGTGTCTTATATATATATATATATATGCCAATAAAATAAATTAACTAATATTCAAAACAAATAATATTGTAATAGACAAAATTAATAATTTAATTTAGTTTCAAAGTAAATATTTATGTACTCAAATATCAAATATAATACTCTACATAATCAGTATTTTAGAAAATAAAAAAAATTATTACAAAGCAATTTAAAAAGAAAAAATAAGTTAACAAAATATTTATGGGACTTTTTTCATTCAATCGTTAATAGATAAAAACATATAAAAAAAAATACGTATCAAATAAAAAAACCGTTTTCTTTCTACATCAAATTGATAAGATAAAAAAATTTGTTTCTTTTTACATTAAATTGATAAAAAAAAGACATAATACTATTTTTACACGTAAAAAGTTTAGAATAAATTAAAAAGACAGGAGAATTACTGAGAATATAGATTAGATTAGTAAATTAAAGAGAAAAAAAAATCTAAGTGGATGTTATGCGTGTGAAAGCAGTAACGGCTGCAATGCAAAATCGACCAAAATTTGTAACTGAAGGCAATGCCAGATGATGGAGGCCAAGGTATTGAAGAAAGAAGAAGAACGAACAGCAACAAAATACAGAAAAGTAAAAACCAAACTAACATAGAATTAAATAATAAAGTATGAAGATGGTGAAGAATGTGAAAATATTGATATTCATTTTTATCTGCATTTTTTTGAAAATTTGTTATTATAGTTATAGGAGTAACAAAATGGTTTTTATTTTAGTGGAAAGTTATTGGATTTTTCGAAACAAAAAGACATATAAAAAAAATAAAAACACATACCAAATAAAAAAATCGTTTTCTTTCTACATCAAATTGATAAGATAAAAAAATTTGTTTCTTTTTACATTAAATTGATAAAAAAATACATAATACTATTTTTATACGTAAAAAGTTTAGAATAAATTAAAAAGATAGGAGAATTACTGAGAATATAGATTAGATAAGTAAATTAAAGAGAAAAAAATCTAAGTGGATGTTATGCGTGTGAAAACAGTAACGGCTGCAATGCAAAATCATCCAAAATTTGCAACTGAAGACAATGGAAGATGATTGAGGCCAAGGTATTGAAGAAAGGAGAAGAACGAACAGCAAAAAAAAATATAGAAAAGTAGAAACCAAACTAACATAGAATTAAACAATAAAGCATGAAGATGGTGAAGAATGTGAAAATATTGATATTCATTTTTGTCTGCATTTTTTTGAAAATGTGTTATTATAGTTATAGGAGTAACAAAACGGTTTTTATTTTAGTGGGAAGTTATTGGATTTTTCAAAACAAATTTTTTGACTATTTTGTCCTTATAATTTGCTTTATGAAATGGTTTGTTATAAGGTTAATATAGTCTAAAAAAATTGGACACCAAAATAATAGTCAATCTTATGTAAAATAGATTACAAATAAAAAAAAGAAATTAACAAAATATATGCATGAAAATTTTTTATTGTACCATTGGTAGGTGTAGATTTTTTTGTATCTTTTATATGTTAATCATGTAACAAACGAATATATTAAATTAATTAATTTTTTTATAATATAATTTCAAAAATTAATAAATGTTAAATCAAGTACTCTGTATAATATCAAATTCAATACTCTACATAATTAATAGTTTAGAAAATTAATATATTAATGTTTTTAAGAAAACTTTCTGGCGTCTTTTATATATATATATATATATATATGCCAATAAAATAAATTAGCCAATATTCAAAACAAATAATATTGTAATAGACAAAATTAATAATTTAATTTACTTTCAAAGTAAATATTTATGTACTAAAATATCAAATATAATACTCTATATAATCAATATTTTAGAGAATAATACAGAAAAGTAGAAACCAAACTAACATAGAATTAAACAATAAAGCATGAAGATGGTGAAGAATGTGAAAATATTGATATTCATTTTTGTCTACATTTTTTTGGAAATGTGTTATTATAGTTATTGGAGTAACAAAACGATTTTTATTTTAGTGGGAAGTTATTAGATTTTTCAAAACAAATATTATGACTATTTTATCCTTATAATTTGCTTTATGAAATGGTTTGTTATAAGGTTAATATAGTCTAAAAAAATTGGACACCAAAGTCATAGTCAACCTTTTGTATTGGCTTTATATATTGTTATAGATAATTTGCTTTATGAAATGATTTGTTATAAGGTTAATATAGTCTAAAAAAATTGGACACCAAAGTCATAGTCAACCTTTTGTATTGGCTTTATATATTGTTATAGATAAAAGTAATAATTATGGAAATAAATAATTTAAAAAATATTTACCGATTTGCGTTTTCCAATCATATCTCGTTTACACGGTAAACGAGATATCACACGTCAGCTGCAACGTGGCTATCTCATTTACACTGTAAATAAGATATATATATATATATATATATTGTTTATAGTGTAAACGAGATAGACAATGTTCATCTCGTTTACATGGAGTAGAGTCCCAGCAGCTATAAATGGATGTGTAAGCCTTGGCATTCTTCACAAACTTTTCCTATCCTTTTTATGTCTCATATTTATCACAAATACAAGGCATTAATGGCCAGTGATAGTCCATACATAGTTGTGCTTGTTTATCCCAATTGTCGTATGAGAAACGACGATAATGGAGTGACATTTGAGTGTGAGGATCCAATATTGTTTCGCACTCAGCGTGTGGAGACGTTGTCCGGTTTGAGGAGTTTGATATTGAACAAGCTCGGTGGTACAGAAGCAAGGGAAATCAGAAGGGTGACATATAGGTTGTTGGCTCCCATGGGTGGAGGAGTCTTCCGGTTTCGACTATTTCGACTTCTAGGAGATGAGCATATGCGAGTGATGTTCGACATCCATGGGAGGATCATGGTGGAACAACTAATGGAGTTTTCTGTAGAGGTAGGACACAGTGGCGGTGGTCCTTCCATACACTCGACCTATGTGCAGGATAACCGACCCCTCGCACCACCGCCCATTCATGTCGCCGTTCCAGTGGATAAGGCAGAGGAGGGCAAGGAGGAGTCGGACGAGGATTACGTGGCGGACAGTGGCGACACTGACTTGTCCGATAGTGAGGATGAGGATGAGTGTGTTCCTGAGACACCTGTTCCGACCGTGCCCCGCATGTCTTGCCTCCACCTCTTCTAATACCGGCGCTTTCATCAATTCTGTCACATTATCACAGTCTGGATCTGGACGTGATACAAGGATTTATATCGGTTCGGAATTCCACAAAATAATTCCGTTGTTAGTATAGTCCAAACCAATAGACAATCCTCAAATCAAATTAAATTTGGTTTTGTCACAAGTATAAACCCCAATGAAAATTAACCGAAGTATTTAGACTCCAGATCGTCTCACAAGGAATTACAATGAAGTGGTCAATTATTGGCTATGAAAATGTAAGGGGTTTGATTGATAAAAGTGGCAATAAAATAAATGACAAAAATGTAAATTAAGCAAGTATTTAAAGAAGACAAGTAATAAAGAGAAGCAATTAATAAAGAGAGACATTCATGGCAAGGGTTGAGAATATAGGCTTTCTATCCTAGTCATTAATCACAACAATACTTAACAAGAATTTATCTTATTTCGTCATCCCCAATGTTGGAAGAAGGTGTGGATTATCTTCCATTAGAGAAAGTCAAACAAGACTAGGTAATCTCAAGTCAAAATTCCTAATCAACTCACTAATTGAATTAGCAAGGGATTAGAGTCATTGAAAATGATTTTAACTAACAACTCTAGATCACCAATCTAAATTGGGAATTAATGACTCAAGATTACCCAATTACTCTCCTAGATCTAAGATGAAAATATCCTAAGAACCCTAATTCTAGAGAGAAGAGGGAGCTTCTCTCTCTAGAAACTAAGCTACATGATGCCAAAACTCTAAAACAATTGCTCTCCCCTTGCTTGGGCTTCAATTCAGCATGAAATACACTCAGAAACAAGTTGGATTTGGGCCTGGGCAACTCAGAAATTGCCCCCAGCATTTTGCCTTTAAGTGGGTCACGTGCGAGTAACGGCGAGTACGCGCCATATGCGCATGCGCGTCGTTTGGCTATTTTTCTCATCCGCGTGTACGCGCCATGTACGCGTACGCGTCGCTATGCGATGCCACTTCTGCGCGCGCGTGCCTTGTACGCTTGCGCGCCCATTGAAGCATTCTCAATCTTTGTTTCTTCATGCATTCTCCATTTTGTATGCTTTTCTCCTCATTTCTTCCATCCGATACTTGCCTTATGAACCTGAAATCACTCAACAAACACATCAAGGCATCGAATGGAATTTAAGTAAACTAAAATCACCAATTTAAGGGCCCAAAAAGCATGTTTTCACATTTAAGCATAATTTAAGGGAGAATTACAAAACCATGCTATTTCATTGGATAAATGTGAGAAAAGGTGATAAAATCTCCCAAAATAAGTACAAGATAAACTACAAAATTGGGGTTTATCAAATTTCCCCACACTTAAATCAAGCATGTCCTCATGCTAAGAATAAAGAAGGACAAGAAAAAGGGTATGAACATTTATTCAATGCAAAGAAACTATATGCACCAATCTATATAAATGCAACTAAATGCAAGATTCTACCTACTTGGTCAAAAGTAAGTCAATCTCCAAGAGCATGTATGAGCAAGTAGGGCTAAGATCATATGATGATTCATGAATCCTACCAAGTTAAATATCAAAATAAAGTAAGTCAATCTTTTTCTCTTTTTTTCTTTTATATATATATATATATATATATATATATATATATATATATGTTCTTTTTCTTTTTCTTTAATATTTTTTTCTAAAGTATATACAAACGTATCAATGCATATGGTTTTACATATAGTGCATGAATATGTACCCAATTCCCAAAAATCTTCAACAAAAATACAAAATACACTTTTACCTCAACCAATGTCCCAAGTTTTTCATACCCAATTAATACACACCCTCACTAGTCTATGCTAATCAAAGATCCAAATTAAGGACATTTATTATTTTTTGCTTATGGGTAGTGATGTGCTACAATTAAGAACAAAAGGGATTAAATAGGCTCAAATTTGGCTAACAATGGTTGATGAAAGGTAGGCTATTTGGGTAAGTGAGCTAAATGAAATGATGGCCTCAATCATATAAATGCATGTATACGTAGAATAATGGACATAAAGAATCAAACAAATCAAAGATTACAATCATAGAAAAAGAATAATGCACACAAGAATGGAAAGTAAGTGGTTATAAGATGTAACCACACAATTGGGCTCAAAACTCACATGCTTGTGTTCTTAGCTCAAAAACCATGTTCCAAAATACATTCTTCAAGCAAGTTCACACAAAATTTTTTTTTGAATTGGTAGGGTGCCCTAAAACAATTTTTCTTGGAAAAGAAATCATCACTCTAACCAAGTAGTCTTAACATAAAAAGAAGTGGTAAAATATGTACAAGTTCTAACTAACATGCACCCTAACATGCAATGCAACAACTAACTACAAAAGAAATTAAGAATTGGTGTTGAAAAGGAAGTTGTTACCCATGGAAGTCGGTCGGATGACCTCCCCACACTTGAAGATTGCACCGTCCTCGGTGCATGCAAAGAAGAGAAATGTGGATGGGTTGCTACAATTGATGAGATCCTTTAAAAGATTGTGCGGATGAACTTGTTTGTTGCCCCATTTGAAGCTTATCATTTCCTTTCCTTCTTGGTGGCCAACCTAAAAAGAAAGAAAAAGAAAGACAAGTAAGCCCATAACAAAGATATCAAACCAAATAGAACATAGGCGAGAGCTAATGCCAAATAAGAGTAAGGTTCTCACTACATGTTAGCTACGCATGTGAGTGAGAAAGCAATATAGGCAAAGGGCATATCAACTAATACTTGATGCAAGAACAAAGTTAAAGCATGAAGAACACTTAGGAGCATCAAGTTTAAATAGGAATTGACACAAACAAAATTAGTGGTAAGTATGAAAGCATTTGGTCCCATCCCAACTCAATGACAACAATGTATAAAAACAAGGGATCATGAATTAGGAAGGACTAAAGTACTAATCTTGTGTGTAGAGCAAACATTACAATTAATGTCAAATAAGTCACAAAGCACCAAGATTAATCAAGAAATTCTCAACAATTGAATATAAGAATCCAACACCATTATTAAAACAATAACTTAGAAAAGAAAACAAGAACAAGTTATTAAAACAAAATTAAAATGCAATGGGTGATAATATGCAAATGCAACATATAGAAGAAAATGAAAATGAGAAAAATAAAAAGTGGAATTTTGAAAAGAAAAGAAGAAGGGAAAGAAAGTAAGAAAGAAGGAGAAAGAAAAAGGAAGAAACTAGAAGGAAAAGAAGAGAAGAAGGGAGAAAGAAAACAGGGCAGAACAGGGGAAAAACAGGGCGCGGAGGGTGACGCGGACGCGCACAGTATGCGTACGCGTGCTTGATGAAGTTGGCGACCGACGTGGATGCGTCACGTACGCTTGCGGGTCAAGTCGCGGGCACAGAATAGGCACAACTTTGGCACAACTCTCTGGTTTTTGTACCAGGAGTGTGAGATGCACCACTGACGCGCGCGCACAGCACGCTCGCGCGCGGATGCTCTTTTTTTTTTAAGATGCTTAAAATAAAAACAGGGTACTCTCCTAATCTACAAGCATTCTAAAACAATCAAAAATCAAATTTAACAACAAATCTTTTTGGTTTTTGAGAAATTTTCAAATACACTAAAAACAAAACTTATACTACAAGCAAAACACTACTCAACAACAACTAAGCTACAACTTAAGGCACAAATCTAATCAAATAAACTAACAACCAAAATATTAAATCAAGAGTATACAAAGAAGAAAAGTACCTAACAATGGCAACCCAATTCATCCATTGATTATATTTACAAGAGAATGGAAAGAGTTTACCATGGTGGGGTGTCTCCCACCTAGCACTTTTAGTTTAAGTCCTTAAGTTGGACATTTGGTGGGGGTCCTTGCTAGGGTGGTTTATGATTGAATTCATCCTTGAATCCCCACCATTGTTTGCATCTCCAATGTCCACCGGGATCCCAAATTTGGCGCACAAGGCCATCAAGTAAGCTTAGGTAGATGACAAGGCCCCAAGAGTATTGAATGTTGAAATGGATTCCGGGGTACCAAACCTTGTTCTTGCACCCATCTTCTTGTTGACTACCATAGTTAAGTTTGGGTGACAAGGCTTGTGAATTCTCAATTGAGCATCCAAATATTCTCCTAGACCCATGCAAATTGGTTCTACACCAACCATCGCTATTCAACTTCGAGCATGCAACCATCATGAACTTAGAGTGATGTTTCCAACCACTACACAACTTTCTCCTACTCTTAATTCCACAAAGAGCTCTAAGTTGTCCATCATTTTCAATCAAACCATATTCAAGTGAGAAAGTAAAGCTTAGGGATAAGAATTTTACCCACTTAAATGTTGTGTTGGATGATGGTAACTTAGGAAAGGGGACCTCCCCACACTTAGACAATAGGTCTACTCCCTTTGTGCTCATTCTTGACTACCTCCACCTCTTGGCAAGCTTCTTCAACTTCAATCCCTTGCCCACCAACTTCTTCTACACATTCTTCATTGGTGGAGCTTGCTTCTTGCTCAACCTCTTCCTCTTGGTAGCTTCCTTCCAATTCAATATCTTCTTCATTGCTTACCAAGGGTATGGGAGGTGAGGTATCTTCTTCCTTAGATAGGAATTCTTTAATGATTGAATCCATCTCTTGATCAACCTCTTCAAGATCTTCAATTGTGGTATGTGTTGGAGGTTGTACACCCTCCTCAACATCAATGTCAAGCTTCTTGGAAGAGGGCTCTATAACTATACGCTCCCATGGGCTTCCAACATCTCCTAGGTCTTCAACCACTTCTTCCGGCTCAATTGTCTTAACTTCCTCCCCTTGTGACAATTCTTGCTTTAACTCCTCTTCTCCACCTTGAAGCACCAAACTCACTCCCCCACTATGCTTCTTGATTGCTTCTCCACATTTAACAATGGAAGTTCCTTGATCGCATAGGCTTAGGCGGGAGGAGACCATATTGCGAACGGCTTCCGCTATGGTAGCTATCTTGGCTTCTAACTCCTTGAACTCCTTTTGGTTCTCTTCTTGCCTTCGAATGTAAGAACTAACACATTCTTGGAGAGAATCATCCATTAGAAGTGGTGGAGGAAGAGAAGGTTCATTGTTTGGGAGGGAGGATTCATAATTGGAAGTTGGTTCATCGTAGTAAGGGTATGGAGGTGGTGTATATTGAGGTGGTTCTTGAGAGTAATTATGTTGGAATGGTGGTGGTTCTATGTATGGTTCATATGGCTCATAAGGTGGTCGGTATGGTGGATAAGGATTAGGGTCATAATGAGGTGTTTGGTGGTAGGGGGCTTGTGAGTAAGGTGGTTCAAAGTTAGGTTGAGGGGGTGGTTCATAGGTATGTGGTGGTGGTTGTTGACAATTACAATAAGGGTCACCACATCCGTTAGATTGATATGCATTAGGATTGGAATTATACCTATAAGAGACCGAAGGTTGTGGTTGCCAAGAAGGTTGATCAATCCCTTGAGGCTCCTCCCATCTTTGATTGTTCCATCCTTGATGCATGTTACCATTGTAGTTCCCATTCCCTACAACATAATTTGAGCCAAACTCATAGCCAAAGTGAGGATGAGAATTCATAAGAGCAAATAAAAACAAAAATTAACAAAAATGAGAACAAAGTCCTAAACCTAACAAAAACTAACAAACAAACAAAAGGCAAACATATTCACATATTCACAATAGCCAATAACATAGCACCATTGCAATTCCCCGGCAGCGACGCCATTAATTTAATACAAGGATTTATACCGGTTCGGAATTCCACAAAATAATTCCGTTGTTAGTATAGTCCAAACCAATAGACAATCCTCAAATCAAATTAAATTTAGTTTTGTCACAAGTACAAACCCCAATGAAAATTAACCGAAGTATTTAGACTCCGGGTCGTCTCACAAGGAATTACAATGAAATGGTCAATTATTGGCTATGAAAATGCAAGGGAGTTTGATTGATAAAAGTGGCAATAAAATAAATGACAAGAAAAGTAAATTAAGCAAGTATTTAAAGAAGACAAGTAATAAAGAGAAGCAATTAATAAAGAGAGACATTCATGGCAAGGGTTAAGAATATAGGCTTTCTATCCTAGTCATTAATCACAACAATACTTAACAAGAATTTATCTTATTTCGTCATCCCCAATGTTAGAAGAAGGTGTAGGTTATCTTCCATTAGAGAAAGTCAAACAAGACTAGTTAATCTCAAGTAAAAATTCTTAATCAACTCACTAATTGAATTAGCAAGGAATTATAGTCATTGAAAATGATTTTAACTAACAACTCTAGATCACCAATCTAAATTGGGCATTAATGACTCAAGATTGCCCAATTACTCTTCCCAAGCCAAGAATGCTCAAAATCTACTCTAAAATCCAACCAAGCATTTTGTCAAACACACTTGGAAGGCATAAAAGGAAAGCATAGTAAAAATGCAAGAATAATAAATCTACCAACTACCAATTGTAAGGAAAGTAAATCAATAACTCAAATCATCAATAAAAGAACATCAAACATTAATTTTCATTAAATGTAAACAAAATCCAATATGAGTATTCATAAACATAAAAGAGACATAAAAGTAAAATTGACAAGAGAACTAAGAAGAATAGAGTAGTAGAAACAAGAAATTATAAAGGAAACAAGATGAGAACATGAAAATTGACCTAGATCTAAGATGGAAATATCCTAAGAACCCTAATTCTAGAGAGAAGAGGGAGCTTCTCTCTCTAGAAACTAAGCTACATGATGCCAAAACTCCAAAACAATTTCTCCCCCTTGCTTGGGCTTCAATTCTGCATGAAATACACTCAGAAACAAGTTGGATTTGGGCCTGGGCAGCTCAGAAATCGCCCCCAGCATTTTTCCTTTAAGTGGGTCACGTGCGAGTAATGACGCGTACGCGCCATATGCGCGTGCGCATCGTTTGGCCATTTTTCTCATCCGCGCGTACGCGCCATGTACGCGTACGCATCGCTATGCGATACCACTTCTGCGCGCGCGCGCCTTGTACGATTGTGCGCCCATTGAAGCATTCCCAATCTTTGTTTCTTCAAGCATTCTCCACTTTGTATGCTTTTCTCCTCATTTCTTCCATTCGATACTTGCCTTATGAACCTGAAATCACTCAACAAGCACATCAAGGCATCAAATGGAATTAAAGTGAACTAAAATCACCAATTTAAGGGCCCAAAAAGTATGTTTTCACATTTAAGCATAATTTAAGGGAGAATTACAAAACCATGCTATTTCATTGGATAAATGTGAGAAAATGTGATAAAATCTCCCCAAAATAAGCACAAGATAAACCACAAAATTGGGGTTTATTAGGATGCCATGCATGAGAGGACTCCGTTTCTAGACACGGGTGAAGAGGATTACAACCTAGACGGCAGTGTAGTGTTTTGGGTCGGCCACAAGTTTAGAAGCCGAGAGGCAGTGCTTCAGGGTGTGAAGAACTACAGTATTCGGAGGAGTACGGAGTATTGGGTGATCGAATCGGACCGGTTAAAGTACCATGTGCAGTGCCGCCAAGCTGAGAATGGGTGTCAATGGAGCCTCCGTGTGGCCCTTCGGCAGAACCTCGGATATTGGTAATTTAAGTTTACTTGTGCTTTTCATTACCTCTATAAGATATACGAAGTAGGTGTACGACATGGCTGAAGCAATCCTGTTTTGTTGTGTTCAGGGAGGTTCGGAGGGTGGGTGGAGTGCATATAAAGAGATAATAATAAATTTTAACCTATAAAGAGATAATAATAAATTTTTGTACTCTACTTAAGAACAGAGTACTACTACTACTTAGGAACATACTACTATGTGTCTACTCTACAGATGTCTCTAAATTACTTATGTCGGTAAGCAAATCCTAATTAAGTCATACCAATCTTACACAAGAAAATATTGTTCTAAATTCATGATACAGTCCAGTCCCTAAAGCATTTTACTCAGTGCTTGTCACTACGAGACTACCCTAACAATGTCCATATACTTAGCTTAACCAAACAGAATGCAACTAACCTCGAAGTCGGCTGCCTCCGACATAATGCGACGTCTCGTTTAGTCTGTTGATGTCCCCGTCGTTCCCCGCCTGGCGTGCCATAACCGTATCGTACTCAAATATGGTAGGAAAGAATAAAAAGAGGGAGAAAGAGTTTGACTAAGTCAAAATGGAGTCCAGGAACAGTCTGTAAACGACTTATACTTATAGGTGTCGGTCGTCCTTATCTCGTTTACAGTGTAAACGAGATAGCCACATTGCAGCTGACGTGTCATATCTCGTTTACAGTGTAAACGAGATATGACTGGGAACGCAAACCGGTAAATATTTTTTAAATTATTTATTTTCGTAATTATTACTTTTGTTTTATTTATTTAAATAAAAAATCCTATTTCTAGAATGATTAATAGATAATTTTTGAAAAAAAAGAGAAAAAAATAGTACGATATATATATAATAAAATATAAATTATATTTTTTTGTTTATAATATATTAATTTTTAATGTTTAATTTAAATAAATGTTATTTTTAATTTTAAAATATATTTTAATTTTATCTATCAATAATATTAATTTTTTATGGTAGATAACTATTCAATTTTTTTTAATTGTATCTAGATAAATTACTTTTAATCACATTACTTTTATTCTAAATAAATTTATTTTTTAATATTATTCTTAATTATTAATTACATTACTTTTATTCTAAGTAAATTTATTTTTTATTAAAAAATTAAAAAATAAATTAAATGATTATCTATCTTAAAAAAATTGAAATTATTGAAGAAAAATTAAAATTTATTAAAAAGTTATAAATAAATTTTAATTAAATTAAACATTAAAAAAGTTCAGTATATTAGAGACAAAAAGATATAATTTATATTTTATTGGATATGTATATGCTCTTTTGTTTCCTTTCCTGAAAGTTTATATACTAGTTATTCTATAAATATGAATAAAAATATTAAATTCGTAATGCAATTCATTCCGCTAAAATTCATTATCAATTTACTTGATTTGATAATTCTTCTAAGAGTAATATACCATTGTTGTCTCCAACGTTTTGTCCTATTTAAGTTCCTAACGTTTTAAAATCGTCTCAATTGTGTCCTACCGTCAATTCTATTAACAGATCACTAGCTAACGGCAGGATAATATTGAGACGATTTTGAAACATTAGAGACTTAAATGGGATGATTTAAACGTAGGGACAACTTTGAGACTTATTTCAAAGGTTGGGGACAAAAACGATACATTACTCTTTTTTATTTTAATAAACTAGCGACTCAACAGGCACTACTGTATCTCTTTAGCTGCTTTTCTATTATTTTTAAAAAATAAATTTTATATTTTTTAAATTGTAAATTTAATCTTAATAAATAAAATATAAAAATAAAAATTTTATAAGTTATTTAACATTTAGAATGTATGAAATAATAAATAAATTTAAATTAAATAAAATATGATTAATAAATTTTTGTTACATTGTTAAAATAGGAAACAAAAATATAAAATTAAGATAAAAATTTATAAAATAGTTATTTATGAATAAATATTTTTAAATTTATTTAACTTCTCAACCCTATTAAATTTATAGGATATATGAAAATTTATATCCAAGGTATAACACCCTTACTAACAGAATGTCACGCTTCAGATGCGTCATTTTGATAGAGGGGTATTACAACGTCTCTCGTATATTTAGTAATAGGGTATGAGCCTTTACGCGTAAATCTATTTATGGTTTCAAAAAAAAAACTTAAAAACTTTTCCAACAAAACAAATAACACTTTTTCACGTACTTAATGTTAATAATACATTATAATAGTACATACAAAACCAATTACAAAACATACCCCTCTAAATAAAATTCTAATTAACAAGGCGAAGGGAAAATGCATTCTAACAACTCAACTTGTAAATATACTCTCCTATGCTCCTGTATCTCTGCACTAAACTTTCGCACCTGTAGCTGAGAGGGATGGAAATAGGGGGTAAGAATTGGGGAGTTCTTAGTAGAGTTGTGGGTAGATAATTAAATTCGTATTATCACAGTTCATTCATTCGCAGTCCGACACAAGGAGCTAGAACCATAACCAGTCATAGAAGTTCAAATTTACAAGCAATGAAAATCACAAACACACTCAAGCGATCACAAACAATTCACAACACCGAACCAAATGCAAGCAAACAAGGATGATGCATGTCTATTCCTATCGCAGGTAATGAACTCATTTGTCGGTTTTGACCCGCACCCGACACAATCCAACTCGCAAGTCGGATAAGGCATTCCAACGGTATAACCTCTGCAAGTTTCTATTTCTTGCAGGCGTTGATTCTCCAGCTGAAGAATGTGACCCTTTCTCCTGGAAGTCATTCCATATTTACGGGCGTCTCTGCATAATCATTCACATACAAAGCCCACGGCTTAACATTTTCACATCGGCACCATAACTATTCACTTTCCGTCACCTTCTCTTGACCTTTCAATAATTCTCATAATCACACGAGTCGATTTATCTTTTCTCTTTCATTAAGGGCCAAGCACATCTTTATACAACTTCTCCTAAGTATTTTATGAAAAGAGAATCAAAAGATTCTTATATTAGTTCTATATTTCTGAACTTTTAAGGATGCTTTTCTTTATTCTTCCCTGTTCTGTCCTTCAGAAAAATTCTATTGTTACTAAATAATAATAATAATAATAATAATAATAATAATAATAATAATAATAATAATAATAATGACTTCCTTTAAAATGATTTAAATAAGCTAATATTAATATGTAAAGCTTTGCTTGAAAACTCAGCTCCTTTGAACAATAACTCCAAAATTTTTGTTAATTACATTTTAAACCACAAGCTTTAAAATATTTTATTTCTAATCCAACATTTTTATAAAATCATACTTTGAATCTCATTAAATTTCATATTTTTATAAAAGTAATCCTGAACTTTTATAAAATATCTATTTTATCCCTATACTTTATTTATTACCCAAAATACCCAAAAAACTCATATAATTACAAATTTAACCTCAATATTTCTATAAAAAATACAATTATACCTGATGAGCGGATATTTTATATGCTTTTTGGTATTATTTTCATATAGTTTTCATTATGCTTTGTTTATGTTTTATTAAGTTTCCATAGGTTTTAGTGCGAAATTCACATTTTTTTATTCTACTTTGAGTTTATGTGTTTTATGGTGATTTGAGGTATTTTTTGGCTAAAATTGAGGAGTTGAGCAAAAGCCTGATTCAGAGACAGAGAAAGGACTGCAGATGCTGTCAGGATCTGACCTCCGTGCACTCGAAGGAGCTTTTCTGGAGCTACAAAAGTCCGAATGGCGCGCTCTCAACGGCTATGGAAAGCTAACATCCAGGGATGTTCAGAAATATATGATAGTTTATACTTTGCTTTGGAAATGAAGGCCTAAAACGGGCATTCAACGCCAGCCACCAGCCCCATTCCTGGCGTCCAGTGCCCACAGGGGAGCAGCTGGCGTCCAACGCCTAAGATGGAGTCCCTAGCCAGCGTTTAACACCCCTAAGGGGTACTAGCTCATGGGAGTCACTCAAGCTCAGCCCAAACACTCACCAAGTGGTCTCCAGAAGTGGATTTTCGCACTACAAGACTAGTTTATCTTATTTTCTGTAATTCCGAGTTATTAGATTAGTATATATAGAAGAAGATCACCCATGTTTAGGATCTTATACCTCATCTTTGCCCATTCGAACCTTTCATTATTATTTTCTGTACAGTATGAGTCACTAACCTCCTAAGGTTAAGGTTAGGAGCTCTGTTGAGTTACATGGATCAATAATATTACTGTTCTAATTCAATATGTCTGATTCTATTCTCTTATGCAACTTCATTCTTCATCTTATGAATTGAGGGTGACCTGTGACAATCACCCTTGTTCTACATGGGTTCCGTGCGATCCTTGACCCGGATAGCGTTGAACTAAAGCTAGAGATTGAATTGCAGATTCCAATAGAGCATCTGAGCAACTTTGGATATGTGACATAAAATCCCGTTGACTATGGGTGCGTGAGATCTCTGTGGTGCTAAGGCTAGAGTCAGAGAAGTAGCACTTTCTGATCTGGAAGATCTGCCTTGTCTGCGGCACCTTGAGTAGGATCACGAAGGGGAGTGGATTGCTTAGAGGTTTATCTTCTGCTACAGTGAGAAACCTAGAGGTGGAATGATGAGAGGACATAAGTCACTTCAACATGGTGGATTGCTGCAGTAGAGGAGTGATAAACCACTATTTTATGGTTTATATCGTGCTTAATTGTATGGTTTTATCAATTCTTTACCCACTTATTCATATGATTGGCATGCATTTATATTTCCTTCCTAAAATTATTACATGATTGAATATTTGCTTCCTAAAGACTTTTAATTATGTATTTTAACTCTCCTTCATTCCATTAGATGCCGTGATCTGTGTGTTAAGTGTTTCAGGCTTTATAGGGCATGAATGAGTTGGAGATTGGAAAGGAAGCTTGCAAAAATGGAAGGAACACAAGAAAATGAGGAGATGACCAGCGAGAAGTGACGCGGCCGCATTGCTCACGTGACCGCGCGAAAGAGAGAAAATCGCAATGATGCGGCCGCATGGCTCACGCGACCGCGCGGATTGGAATAGCACAAGTGACGTGGAGGCGTGGATGACGCGCTCGCGTG